>NC_091745.1:80132620-80157620 GCF_043380555.1 Nothobranchius furzeri | reverse complement strand
TTAGTAGCTTCCTCTGAGTTCAGCTTCCCCGGCCATGAGATGCAGCCCGGGGGCTGCAGGTCAGGTGTGGAGTAGCTCTGAAAGGAGCTGTTCGTCTGGTATCAGCCGCAGCGTCGCAGAAAGGTTTTGACTTAAGGTCAAAAGAGATTTTCAAAAGAGGCTTCTTTCCCGATTTGGCCGAATCGGGCTCAGCTGGAAACTGAACTAATCGGGAAGTAAATCTTATTTTATTAAACTACTTTGTTCTGATTTCTGGCCACGCTTAGCCAATCAGAATTTGACACGTTTGTGAGTATTTACCAACATCCCTCAGAAAGCCACGCCCTCCTCAGATACAAGACTGGGTATCTTATTGTGATGTGTGTGAGTGTAAACTGATTAACTTGTTCAATCAAACACGGTGATCTGTGAGATAAATGCATCATTGTAAGAACAATATTCATTTCAAATTCATAGATTTAAACACAGATTATTCAAACATTTCATTTAAACATCTTGTTCATTCATCACATGATTATTTAACTTATAACTACAACATCATGGAGCCTTCACTTGTTCAGAGGGAAGAATGATGACGTCTGGCGTTCACAGAGGGTGTAGGAACCTTGTGTGTCTTTATGGTATGTAAACACGCGCTGAACAGAACCTTCTGGTTCTGGAAGCCCAAACAGAAAGTGGATTTATGCTGTAGATGAAAGGTTATTATGTTGGTCAACATATAGGTGAAAACTGACCCTTTTGGATGTTACAGAGCCAACCACAGCCACCACACCGCACCTGTGTGCGTACACACGCTTGTATGTGTAAAGTTTCTCTATAGGAGTGTCCAATAGTGAGTGTGAGGACCACAGACCTGCCCCCAATGACGTGTGGGAGATGGAGGACTTCCAAGCCCCAGAGATCCATGGGTCTCCCCAAAGCGCAGAAACCCCAGGGAGACAGCCACCGGAGACGCCCTAACCCCCCTCCCTATAGGCCCAGAGGATCACCCCGGGGGGGCCGCTACCAGCAGCTGCCAGAGTCCTGGGAGATAACAACCGCTAGCCCCCAGGCCCGCCCCCGAGCTGGCCAAGCTCGGAACACAGCGGCCCGGGACCCAAGGGTGACCAACCCCGCTGGGGACCCGACAGAGCCCAGGGATCCAGACCCCACCAGGCAGCCACCCGGAGCGACCCGACACATCCCAAAAAACAACACGGAAGTTGTGGATATGGGTTGGGGAGGGTAGGCCAAGATGTAGCACCACAGGATGTCCCAGGAGAGGAGAGGAGGAGTCCAAGACTCCACATGACACCACCTGACACCACACACAATCAGTCACACGCTCCCTCCCTCATGCTCACACACACACACGACCTAAAGACTTACAAAAATGTATGGCACACACCCACTCACGCACCCCACACACACCCTACTCACTCTGGCGCCGGTACTGCTGCTCAGAGGACACGACCATTCCTAGACACCGGAGCTAGCCCCGTTCTGCTGATATAGAATGCATCCGTATTAAATCATCTTAAAAAACACTTTTACGGTGATCTGAGAGGGTGACTGGAATGTCAACTCAGCAGGAAGCTGTGCAGAAACCTATCATGACAAAGAAAACAGGATGCAACATTACAGATGTTTTGGGATTTTTCACATAGCAACGTAATGAAGACAAAGACAGGTTTCAGAAGGTGGACTGAAGGCATTCGTGACCTTATGTGTTGGATTTATTAATATTAAAGTTAGCACATTGTCTTTACCCTTGGTGCAAAAACAGAACAAAAATCCTTTCTTGATACAGAAACCAAACAATAAGCCCCTAACCTGTTGTCTTCAGTGGAAATAAGTGTGTTTGTGTGCATCTGTGCTGAATGGAGCTGAGGTTTCCTCCAGAGGTCAAAGAGCAGCTCAAATAATGTTTATTTAGAGCATCGACAGAGATCTGGACGTTTGCATAAAACACGTTTTAGTGTTTACAGTGAAGGACCGATGAAATCTGTCCATCGTCTACCTCTCTGCCTGTTAGCGACAGCAGCTGTGCGGGGATACTTCCAGCAGGAAGTTCTCCAGCTTGACTGGCTGTCTTCAGTCTGACAGCAGAGAAGCTGAGAGCTGAAGAACCAGGAAACAGCTTTTATCTCGTCTGTCTCACAACTCCCAACCCAGCTTCTGAGGGAAAGTGTGTGTGTGTTCATGTGTATGCATGTGTGTGCATGTGTGTGCGCGTGTTCGTTCGTGCATGCGTGTGTGTGCGTGCGTGTGTTCATGCATGCGTGTGTGTGTGTGTGCGTGCGTGTGTTCATGCATGCGTGTGTGTGCATGCGTGTGTGTGCGTGCGTGTGTGTGTGCGTGCATGCGTTCATGCGTGTGTGTGTGTTCGTGCATGCGTGTGTGTGTGTGCGTGCATGCGTGTGTGTGTGTGTGTGTGTGCGTGCATGCGTTCATGCATGCGTGTGTGTGTGTGTGTGTGTGTGTGTGCGTGCGTGCGTGTGTGCGTGCGTGCGTGTGTGTGTGTGTGTGTGTGCGTGTGTGTGTGTGTGTGCGTGTGTGTGTGTGTGTGTGTGTGTGTGTGTGTGTGTGTGTGTGTGCATACACAGTGATAAAAGCAGGACAGAAAGGGGAAATGATATTACACAAAGAGAGATGAAGAGCAGACAAAGTGCAACAGGAAGCTGATGCCGAGTCTCTCTAAGAAAATGTTCTTCCCTCCATCTTTCCTCTGTGTTTTCTGGCGGTTTTGATGTATTCAGACAAACCCACAGCGCGCTGATGGTGAATCAGGCGTGCAGACACAACACAACAGATGAAGAGTGTCAGCTGGTGGTTAGGCTCACACATGCTGCTTATCTCTTTCTTCCCTTTTCCTTGACTGGATTCCTACTCTCTTTTCCCTTCCAGTATTCTGTCTCCATTTTTCCTCTTTTTCCCACCAACATAGCTGTTGGAATCACCTGGAGATCAAGCATTTCCCAAACGCTTGATCAGCAGCTCTGCTTTGCCTGGCAGGATTATTGATTTTATACATATCTAAAAATTAACCCGATCCTCATTTGGAGCCGTGTTTCTGTTGAATACCTCCGTAGAGCAGAACATAAACCTCCTTTGTTTTGCAAACGGCTGCATGATTTCATTCATCATCATCACAGTTTATTGCAGCATCTTACATAATCAACACATGTTCGGTGGGATTAATGCTTCCAAAAATACACAAGTTGTTTTTCAAAGCAAGATGTCGATCATCCTGAAGTATTTATAACTGTGTTGAGCATTTACAGTTAAGGCCAAAACATAGTTAATGTTTTTAAAATCTTTTTTTTTATGGCCACTTTTTTCGAGAGGGTGCTCGCTGCAGAACTACAAAGGCGGAGCTGCACCATAAGGTGGAGCTGCACCAGAGTCAGCCCCGCCCATTCACGCAAACTCAGCCTAGCCCACTGACTTCCGTTTTTGTTTTCAACTTTATCGCAAACTGACCTGACCCACATGAATTACGGCTGTTACTAGTTTACAGTCGTTAATGCTATGTTCTATGCTCCAATTAAACAAGATAAATATAACTTGCTACATGACAAAGTCTGAATATATCCCGAAATAAAAAGGTTTCTCTTAGCGAATATCTGCCCACAGCCGCTCTAATAAAACTCCTGTACAACAGCATGTACCACCACCAAGTGGGTTCTGTTAGTCCAGTGGCAAGGTCGTCGGAGTTAAGTTTCGCTTTCCCCTCAGCTGATGTTGGTTCGATTCTCGGTGGGGTCGGCAACAATCTATTTAGCCAGCTGAAACATTTAATTTGTTCATATTTTAGTTGTAATGTTCATTTTCAGCAAAATATTTATGTCTCTACAAGTTCTTTGAATTTGGTCGTTCCTAAACAGCATTTTAGTTGAAACTCTGCTCACAGATGGACTCACACTGGCTAAATAAACGAATGAATAAATAAAAAAACACATTAGTCATTATATGTTAAACGGCATACCAATAAATTGTTGTAAACATAGTACTGGCAAGTGTAGCTAGAAATGAGGAAAATAGATTATAGGATATTTCCACTGCTGGGAGGCGAACCCGCGCAAAACTGCATGTCAACCTGACACCATCACCACTACACCACCACATCTGATAAAAATCAGGTGGCGTTACATTTTATTATGCTATCTGATGTGTCTTTGGAGATGGGATGTATGGTTTATTGGCGGTGTCTCAGTAGAAGTCATTTCAGAAATAATTTGTCAGAAAATTCACAGAATATCCAGATTTGAGAACCAAAACCAGACCCGCTTCGGGGGAGGAGACCAAATTGAAGCTGAGATGGGAAGAAAATGCATGAATGAGGCCAAAAATGGCTTTGGCGTGTTTCTTATGAGGAAATGACAATATAACATGATTAAAAGTTCCAAAAGTTAGATTTTTAATTATATGGAACCTTTACAAAAACTGTTCAATTCACTTCTCAACTCCGTCCTCAATCTTGCATTTTTTAGCTATAACACCCTCTTTGGTTCCAGAATGCTATAAAGCCTGACAACTGGAAGGAATTGGACTGACTCTGATAGAATGGGCGGGGCTGATTCTGGAATGGGCGGGGCTGACTCTGGTGCAGCTCCACCTTCTGGTGCAGCTCCGCCTTTGTGGTTCTGCAGCGAGCACCACTTGCTTTTTTCTGGCCTTTGTTGGCTTCATTAAAAATGAATATAATTAATTTCCATCGACCCAGGACACGTTGGAGAGGTTACATCTCCAATCTGGTCCGGGAACGCCTTGGGGTCCTGCCGGAGGAGCTGGTGGAGGTGGCCGGGGAGAGGACGGTCTGGAGCTCCCTAGTTGGGATGCTGCCCCTGCGACCCGGACCCGGATAAGCGGGAAGACAACGACGACGATAATTAATTTGAAAGGGACGTCAGACCTTTAGAATGCGGTTTCTGAGTTTAGAAGAACAACCTCAGTTTGAAGAGACAAATTTGTTCTGACTGGACACAACATCATAAAACTGCATCTTTTAATCACATCAGCTCATCTAGATCCTGCGTTTCATTAGGTTTAAATAGAAGCCGCTTATTTGCAGCAGAAATGTTTTTAGGCTAAGGAAATGGCTGCAGAGTCCACTTTTGTCTTTGCTCTGCCTAGCCGTTAGCTTGTCACTCTGGTTAGAACTAATTTCTATTTCTTCTAATGGAACATGTTCAGAGCTGTCTGCATGATCTGTGGTTCATAACATCTCCCATCTCCGGGGGCTACCAAACCTCGGCTTCCAAGCGAGGCTAGTTGTGCTAGCTGCCTGTGAAGCTCTGAGGGGGACCACAGAAACACGGCAGTTGTTTGAGTTGATGCATGCTACACTTTTGAGTTGCTCAACCACATTTTTCTGGCTAAAAGCACCCAAAAACCTCTGTTGGCTTTGGGTCGGCTCCAGGTTAGCTCAGGTAGTTCGTAGCTTACCCCGTTAGCTCCCATCTCCATGTAGCTTCGGGTTAGCTTGTAGCTAACCTCCCGCTGATCTCCGGTGGCTGCGGAGGTGTGGAGCGTGACTGAGCTCACGTATGCAGCCTGGGTGCTCCGTGTTAGCTTCGGCTTAGCTCGTAGCTACATGTGTTCAGTCACAGTGATGTGGTTATGATCAGGAAGTACTTCACCAAAATAAGCAGTTTGCAGCTTGAGGACTTAAAACATTCAATCCTTTTGTTTTTTAATTGCAACACGAGCGTAAGCAGGGAGCTCACATCCAGACGTTATTTGCAGCACGATCTCTATTTATCAAGCCCATGCTTTAGAGTAAGTGCTACCTTAGCTAATGAGAGACATGAGGGTTTGTGATTGGTTCATGCAGATTGCTCTACTTGCACGTCTTCGTCTTCGTCGTCTTCGTCTTCCTCCGCTTATCCGGGTCCGGGTCGCGGGGGCAGCATCTCAATTAGGGAGCTCCAGGCCGTCCTCTCCCCGGCCTTGTCCACCAGCTCCTCCGGCAGGACCCCAAGGCGTTCCCGGACCAGATTGGAGATGTAACCTCTCCAACGTGTCCTGGGTCGACCCGGGGGCCTTCTGCCGGCAGGACATGCCCGAAACACCTCCCCGGGGAGGCGTCCAGGAGGCATCCTGACCAGATGCCCAAACCACCTCAACTGGCTCCTTTCGGTCCGGAGGAGCAGCGGTTCTACTCAGAGTCCCTCCCGAATGTCCGAGCTCCTCACCCTATCTCTAAGGCTGAGCCCGGCCACCCTACGGAGGAAACTCATTTCGGCCGCTTGTATCCGCGATCTCGTTCTTTCGGTCATTACCCAAAGCTCATGACCATAGGTGAGGATTGGGATGTAGATCGACCGGTAAATCGAGAGCCTGGCCTTCTGGCTCAGCTCCCTCTTCCCCACGACAGATCGGCTCAGCGTCCGCATCACTGCAGACGCCGAACCAATCCGCCTGTCGATCTCCCGATCCCTCCTACCCTCACTCGTGAACAAGACCCCGAGATACTTAAACTCCTCCACTTGAGGTAGGACCTCTCCCCCGACCCGGAGGTGGCAAGCCACCCTTTTCCGGTCGAGAACCATGGTCTCAGATTTGGAGGTGCTGATCCTCATCCCAACCGCTTCACATTCGGCCGCGAACCTACCCAGCAAGAGCTGAAGGTCAGAGCTGGATGAAGCTAGGAGGACCACATCATCCGCAAAAAGCAGAGACGAGATTCTCCTGCCACCAAACTCGACACACTCCACACCACGGCTGCGTCTAGAAATTCTGTCCATAAAAGTGATGAACAGAACCGGTGACAAAGGGCAGCCCTGGCGGAGTCCAACCCTCACTGGGAACAGGTCCGACTTACTACCGGCTATGCGGACCAAACTCACGCTCCTCTGGTAAAGGGACTGAATGGCCCTTAACAGAAAGCCACCCACCCCATACTCCTGGAGCGTCCCCCACAGGGTGCCCCTGGGGACACGGTCATAAGCCTTCTCCAAATCCACAAAGCACATGTGGATTGTTTGGGCAAACTCCCATGCCCCCTCCATCACCCTTGCAAGGGTATAGAGCTGGTCCACAGTTCCACGGCCAGGACGAAAACCACATTGCTCCTCCTCAATCTGAGATTCAACTATCGATCGGACCCTCCTCTCCAGTACCTTGGAGTAGACCTTTCCAGGGAGGCTGAGGAGTGTGATCCCCCTATAGTTGGAACACACCCTCAGGTCACCCTTCTTAAAGATGGGGACCACCACCCAGGTCTGCCACTCCCTAGGAACTGCCCCCGATGACCATGCAATGTTGTAGAGACGTGTCAACCATGACAGCCCTACAACATCCATAGCCTTGAGATACCCAGGACGAACCTCATCCGCCCCCGGGGCTCCGCCGCTGTATAGTTGTTTGACTACCTCAGCAACTTCTGCCCCCGAGATCGGACAGTCCATCCCCAGGCCTCCCAGCTCTGGTTCCTCCTCGGAATGCGCATTGGTGGGATTGAGGAGCTCCTCAAAGTATTCCTTCCACCGTCCGACTATAGCCTCAGTTGACGTCAGCAGCTCCCCATCCCCACTGTAAACAGTGTGAGCGAGTTGCTGCCTTCCTCTCCTGAGGCGCCGGACAGTTTGCCAGAACCTCTTTGGAGCCGATCGATAGTCTTTCTCCATGGCCTCACCAAACTCCTCCCACGCCCGAGATTTTGCCTCGGCAACTGCCACTGCTGCACCCCGCTTGGCTATCCGGTACCTGTCTGCTGCCTCCGGAGACCCACAGACCAGCCACGCCCTGTAGGCCTCCTTCTTCAGCCTGACGGCTCCCCGAACCTCTGGTGTCCACCAGCGGGTACGGGGGTTGCCACCACGACTGGCACCGGCCACCTTACGACCACAGCTAGCAACAGCCGCCTCGACAATCGCAGAGTGGAACAAGGCCCACTCGGACTCAATGTCCCCCACTGCTCTCGGGACGTGGTCAAAGCTCTGCCGGAGGTGGGAGTTGAAGACCGTCTTGACAGGTTCTTCTGCCAGGCGTTCCCAGCAGACCCTCACTATGCGTTTGGGTCTGCCAGGTCTACGCGGCATGTTCCCTTGCCATCTGATCCAACTCACCACCAGGTGGTGATCAGTTGACAGCTCCGCCCCTCTCTTCACTCGGGTGTCCAGAACATACGGCCGCAGGTCAGATGATACGACTACAAAATCTATCATTGACCTGTGACCTAGGCTGCCCTGGTACCAAGTGTACTGATGGGCATCCTTATGTTCGAACATGGTGTTCGTTATGGCCAAACTGCGGCTTGCACAGAAGTCCAATGACAAAACACAGCTCGAGTTCAGATTAGGTGGGCCGTTCTTCCCAATCACACCCCTCCAGGTCAAGCTGTCATTGACCACGTGAGCATTGAAGTCCCCCAGCAGGACAATGGAGTCCCCTGATGGAGCACTATCTAGCACTCGTCCCAGGGACTCCAAAAAGGGTGGGTACTCTGAACTGATATTTGGCCCATAAGCACAAACAACAGTCAGGACCCGTTCCCCGACCCGAAGGCGCAAGGAAGCTACCCTCTTGTCCCCCGGGGTAAACCCCAACACACAGGCAGAGAGTCTCGGGGCTAACAAAAAGCCAACCCCAGCCCTCCGCCTCTCACCCGGAGCAACTCCATCAAAGTAGAGTGACCAACCCCTCTCCAGGTCTCGGGTTCCAGAGCCAATGCAATGTGTCGAGGTGAGTCCGACTATATCTAGCCGGTACCGCTCAACCTCTGCCACAAGCTCCGGCTCCTTCCCCGCCAGCGAGGTGACGTTCCATGTCCCAAAAACTAGTTTTCTTGTCCGGGGATTGAACCGCCAAGGCTCCCGCCTTGGTCTGCCACCCGATTCGCATTGCACCGGACCCTTCATGTTCCTCCTGCGGGTGGTGGGTCCACAGTTGGACGAGCCCATGTATCCGGTTCAGGCTGGGCCCGGCCGGGCCCCATGGGCGAAAGCCCGGCCACCAGGCGCTCGCTCACGGGCCCCAACCCCAGGCCTGGCTCCAGGGTGGGACCCCGGTAACCCTCCGGGCCGGGTACTCCGACTCTTCGTTTTAACCGCCATGAAAGATCCTTCGAACCGTTCTTTGTCTCACCCTTCACCTAAGACCAATTTGTCATGGGAGACCCTACCAGGGGCACTAAGTGCCCCAGACAACATAGCTCCTAGGATCATTAGGGCACTCAAACTCCTCCACCACGATAAGGTGACGGTTCAAGGAGGAGCTACTACTCTCACGTGCACTATTAAAACTGCATTTGTGTTACTGAGCTACTAACCTTTTTCAATAGTCTGCTATATGCCTTATCCTTTGTGGGGTCAAAACTAGCTAGATGTTCGTAGCAAACCCACAGCTCAAGCCACGTAGCTTATTATTTGCCAAACACACCCACATCACCCCGCTTCTCCTCCAGCTTCACTGGCTGC
This sequence comes from Nothobranchius furzeri, assembly GCF_043380555.1. Classification (NCBI taxonomy): domain Eukaryota; kingdom Metazoa; phylum Chordata; class Actinopteri; order Cyprinodontiformes; family Nothobranchiidae; genus Nothobranchius; species Nothobranchius furzeri. The sequence continues at coordinate 80,148,219 of NC_091745.1, read as the reverse complement.
CAGTCAACTTCAGGGTTCATTTCAAGATCCTGGTTCTGGTCTATAGGGCCTTACATGGACAAGCACCATCTTACATTGGTGATCTTCTCAGTCCCTACACCCCCAGCAGGTCCCTGAGGTCCAGTGATCAAAGCCTACTGGTTGTGCAGCACCAGGCTAAAGGTCAAAGGTGACAGATCATCTGCTGCTGTGGCCCCCAGACTCTGGACCTCTCTCCCCCTGAGCCTGAGATCAGTGGACTCAGTGGTCTCCTTTAAAAAGCAGCTGAAGACTCACTTGTTCAAGCTGGCTTTTGTATGACCTTCTTCACCTCTCTCTCTTTATTCTGCTCTCCCCACCTATTCCACCTTCCTCAGGATCCACTGGTTTCCCTCTTTCCTGTTCACTCTCTCTCTTTCTTTACATTTTTTAATCACAATTGTCTATTTTTGCTCATTTTAAATATATTTTTAAACATTTTCTAAATGCTTTTTTATATTTTTACATTTTTTGTTTTTGTGAAGCGCCTCGTGGTTTTTATCTTGAGAGGCGCTATAGAAATGATATTTTCTTCTTCTTCTTCTTCTTCTTCTTCTTCTTCTTCTTCTATAAACTGACCTAAAAACCAGCGCAGGCTCCTTTTAGCTGCCTCTGAACATTTAGTTTTCCTTTTCCAGTCTGCAGCTGCAGTTTGGTTTAATTTAGTTTTAAAGTGTAATTGCTGATCATTGAATTAAAAAAAAAACCTGACAACTTAAACCAGAGGTTGGAGGTCCCCTCCAAGGAGTTTCTCCTCCATTTTCCAGGTTGTCATGGTAACAAACATTACACAAGATTTGAACGAATGGCTACACTGTCTGTGATGTTTAGTCTCCTTTAGAAAATCACGGAGCGATCACACTTGTGTCTCTCTTTTAAAACTGTGTGTGTGTGTGTGTGTGTGTGTGTGTGTGTGTGTGTGCACGTGCGTGTGTGCGTGCGTGCGTACGTGTGTGTGCGTGTGTGTGTGTGTGCGTGTGCGTGTGTGCGTGCGTGCGTACGTGTGTGTGCGTGTGCGTGTGTGCGTGCGCGCGTACGTGTGTGTGCGTGTGTGTGTGTGTGTGCATACGTGTGTGTGTGTGTGTGTGTGAGCATCAGGGTCAGTGGTAATTTGCAGAGTGAACACATGGTTTCTTCCCAGCTTGATCATTTTCCCTGTCAGCAAACTGCGGGCCGTAGAACAGAATCGTATTATGACAAATATAAACTTGGTCAGGCGTCGAAGATCTAATTTATATTCACCTGAACGTGTCTTGTGCTGCTGTTCCCTGTAGTAAACTTAGTTTGCCGCTTTTCAAGTCGTATGCCTTTCATGGTTATTTTTTATTGCTTTACTTCGTTTGCTTTTTCCTTCTCGTTTCTGTCTTTCAGACAGACAACCTCAGTCGCACAGTGTCCGCCCAGCTGTGAACCACGACAAAGAAGTAGCTAAAGAAAACATTTAAGCTTAACTTCAACTTAAACCCAGAACAGAAGCCTTCCAGTCCTGATGTAGGTAAATGCAGCTAGTTAGATATTAGTGGAAGGTTACAGTATATTGAGACGGTTTTCATCGTGTCAATTATGTTCATGTTTATTTAGCAGACATTTCTGCTTTAAGTGACTTAAAAATGTAACCTAAAGTAATCATGGGGAGAAGATGAAAACTCCACGCAGGAATTTCCTTAATTAAAAAAGTGGATTACTCGTTTATTCAGTACATTTGCACTGGTCTCTAGTAGGTATGAATGCCTTGCAGGCAGTTCTCGGGGCACAATTAGCCCACAATGTCCTGGCTTAGCAGGGCCAAGTCCACGACATCAGAGGAGAGTGCAACATGACAGGTATTGGAGTCTTACTTCCTGATATCTGGACATCTCACCTCTGATTGGCTAACGGAAACACGACTCTACCACTGACTCTGGTTGCTCTGCAACAATGTTTTATCTCCACTAATAACACAGGCCTGGAGGAGTTCTGCTGTGTGGTGGAGTTTCTAATGCTAACAGTTAGCTTCTACTAGCTGAGATGTTCTCTACTGTTTCCTGGACGCTAAACCAACAACAGCCTTCCCCGTCGTGAGTCCAGACGGGTGAGTCCATGAATGTTAGTGACAGGGTGACGTAGATCTGTCAGGATTCTCCATCCTAGAGTTTCACCGTCTGTTTTCTATCAGAAGCTACTGCAGGAGATAGGTGTAGGAGACTATTTTCATGTTCAGTCTGCATGAAACACTCAGTGACCCGTTAGAATCAGAAATAATCATTAATAATGGATTTTCAGTGTTCTACACTTTTTTAACAAATGGAACAAATGGGAAGTGAATTTGTCTTCCTTTGAACGAAGTGTGTGGTGCTATCAAAATAAAGGCTGAAAAATGAGACGAGTAGAAACTGACGACACCTAACAAAACCAAGAATAAACAAGTAAAAGAACATTTTCACTCACCTACCTCACAGTCATCTTTCCTCCATCACTGTTGCTGCAGCAACACATGAAATGTTTTACTTTATGCTGCTAATCAGAAATCAGCTGTCAAACAAATCCTCTTCAGAGTCAGATGACCCACATTACAGTTTCCACTCACTTCACCGTAAAAAGTAATGGAATAATACACGGGGTAGATTTTAGACATGTACTGATTAGTGCGTGTGTGTGTGTGTGTGTGTGTGTGTGTGTGTGTGTGTGTTGTCGTTCCTGTGGTCCAGTCACCCATGTCTTGTTTCCACACACACACACACACACACACACAGCTGTGTGACTACACACCTTGAGCTCTACCATCGCAGCCTCTTTAATCAGGACTCTGAAGAAGAACGTGTGTAGATGTTTGTGCACACTGGAGTGTGTTTTTGCTGCGTGAGTGTTTCCTGGTTCAGGGTTTAATCAGAAGCTGTCTGATGGAGGAGACGCAGACAGCTATAAGGACAGAAGATAAATGCAACTAATCAGTGTAAATGCATCTAATTACACAGCTTACATGCTCTAAAACTCATGATGTTAAAGTTTTTCATTTTACCTCAGTCACATGTGAGTGTTATGGAAATAACTGTTCTGGTGTCATCTGGGTCGAACTACAGACATAACAGGTGGTTTTACTCCATGTGCCTTAGTTAAATTTACTTTATTGCCATCATTTACTTTCCTACAAATCTAGACCATCCTGCTCTAGCCACGCTCCATTAGCCTAAGCAGGCCGACCATTAGCCTGAACAATTTTAGATCAAGCCAATCACAGTGCTCTATGTTTGTTGGGTGGTCTTGGCAACAGAGCTGCAACAGACAAAAACTACAAAGATGGAGTTGGCTCAGGAACGGCACTGCTTTGGCATCAACTTAGGAAGATTTAGACTTGAGCTTTAGTCTGGGACATGAGCAGATAGGAATAGAATAGAATCGATCAGATTTGAATAGAATAGAATAGAATAGAATAGAATAGGACATCTCATTATTGTCCCTCAGCAAAGCCGTTTTATAGTATCAAGTAAGATTCACAACAAGAGCAAAGAATAAAAATGAAAGTCTGAACAGTGAACAGGAGACCAGGGGCGGCGTTAGACCTGGCTACTTGGGCTGAAGCCCCGGATCTAAATCGTGGAAGTAACATGCAGTACCAAAGTCCAACAGAGAGGGAGCAGCTGGCAGTAGTTTGTATACAGCCTGCCTGAGCCTCCACCACCGAAGAAGAAGCCCTTCAGCAGCCGGCTTCTTCTACACTCTCTGCCTGAAACGCATGAGTGAAGATGGACATAAGGACGATTTTTAGACCAAAAGTACAACGACACAACCCCAGCTTTGATGAGACTGGTGCTGACTCAGGTTTGTGAGTCTTATTAGAAAATATTTGTTGTGCTGCTGGTTTGCCTAAAGTTAGCTTATCAGGTAAAGTTGTTGGAGAAAGAAAGGGAATATTTACTATCATCTCACACTAAACACTAACAGGAACAATACTCTGCCCTGAAAATGCTGAATATGTAGCTTCAGATTAAAAATTATGTGGTACAAGACATATATGATGTTGAATAGTGCGTGTCACGTGTGTGTGTGTGTGTGTGCGCGCGTGTGCGTGCGCGTGTGTGCGTGCGCGTGTGTGCGTGTGTTAAACCCCAGATGTTCTTCAGTCCTTAATCCACCCCTGCAGGAGACGTGTATAAAGTCCCGTTGTCATCATCACACACTGACGAAGCTACATGTCCACATGTGACCCATCCCCATGTGGAGCGGTGAGCTGCAGCTGTGGCTGCGCTCAGGAACTATTCGATGGTTAAAAGTGCAAAACCAAGTGCAGTCACAAAGGAGACTGGCTTTAGCTCTCAGCGAGGATCGAATAAACAGAAAACCAGACAAAAGGGTTAAAGACATGAAACCAAAGAACCTGACAAAGAAAATATCCACACGGGGTTGGGTGATTGGTGAGAAACAACAGGTCCAGATTATGGAAGAGAGACAGACGGGTTAGAGCTGAAAGCAGATAGACCTCAGGAGAAGATACCCGCCGGCGGAGAGCATGGTGGTAAAGTTTCTAATGGCATACGAACTTCATGGTTTTTTCTAGGTCTGATACCGGCGGGTGTCTTTACTCTGGTTAAACATGACTAACTAGTAACTAATAACCACAGGTGCATTTACTGTGTGTGTCTTCATCGTGGTGATTACTGGCAGCTGACCCAGTTGGTTTACTTGTTCGGCTGTGAAGGCTTCAGATGAAAAATGCATCTCGTCTCGGTTGCCAGAGCTTCAGTTGTAGAGTTCATGAAATCTAAACTTTTCTCTCTTCATCCTGTTTCCTTTCATGTGCATCCTTTCATCTAACCATCCTTTCCTCCTTCAACTTCCTGTGTTAGTTTGGTCCAAGTCGCACACACTCACATTCCCCTCCATCATCTCCATCTCCTCACACTCTACTCCAAATCACGGCTTGAGCCGCTCCACCAACAGGAAGAAGACATGAGCCAAAGTGTCAAATATCAGACAGGACAACTTGAGAGGAGTGGAGGGGACCTCTCATTGAAATGGAAATGGAACGGGCCAATTAAAACATTTTACTGTGAGCTTGTTTGTGTCTCCAGCTCAGCTCTCAGATTATATATACAGCACATTATGGGGTAATGAATATGAATAAATTGAGCTCTTCAATTATCACCACTGGGACCCAGTGGTGATAATATATATTCTAATCACAATCTAAATAAGTGTACGTCTACCACATGCAATAGCAACATTCATCGTTAAAACCCAGAGCGTCGAGGACGGCACAGAGCCTGTTACACAGGAACACACAGAAACACACAGAAACACACGTAAAACACAGGAACACACAGGAACACAGGTAAAACACGGGAACACACAGAAACACAGGTAAAACACGGGAACACACAGGAACACACGTAAAACACAGCAACACACAGGAACACACGTAAAACACAGGAACATGTAAAACACAAGAACACACAGGAACACAGGTAAAACACAGAAACACACAGGAACACACGTAAAACACAGGAACACGTAAAAGCCAGGAACACACATAAAACACAGGAACACACAGGAACACGTGTAAAACACAGGAACACGTAAAAAACAGGAACACGTAAAACACAGGAACACACAAACACACAGGAACACACAGGAAAAACACAGGAACACACAAGAACACAAGTAAAACACAGGAACACAAGTAAAACACAGGAACACACAGGAACACATGTAAAACACAGGAACACACACGAACACACAGGAACACACGTAAAACACAGGAACACACGTAAAACACAGGAACACGTAAAAAACAGGAACACGTAAAAAACAGGAACACGTAAAACACAGGTACACACGTAAAACACAGGAACACATGTAAAACACAGGAACACACGTAAAACACAGGAACACACAGAAACACACAGGAACACACAGGAAAAACACATGAACACACAGGAACACATGTAAAACACAGGAACAAAAGTAAAACACAGGAACACGTAAAACACAGGAACACACGTAAAACACAGGAACACACAGGAACACACGTAAAACACAGGAACACACATAAAACCCAGGAACACACATAAAACACATGAACACACACGGACACACACAAACAAACAGGAACACACAGGAACACACAGGAACTCACGTAAAACACAAGAACACACACAAACACACATGAACTTACATAAAACACAGGAATACACATAAAACACAGGAACACAGAGGTAAAACACAGGAACACACGTAAAACACAGGAACACACAGAAACACAGGTAAAACACAGGAACACACAGAAACACAGGTAAAACACAGGAACACACAGAAACACAGGCAAAACACAGGAACACACAGAAACACAGGTAAACACAGTAACACACAGAAACACAGGTAAAACACAGACACACACGTACAACACAGGAACACACGTAAAACACAGGAACACACAGGAACACACGTTAAACACAGGAACACACAGGAACACACGTAAAACCCAGGAACACATGTAAAGCACATGAACACACACGAAAACACAGGAACACACACAAACACACAGGAACACACGTAAAACACAGGAACACACACGAACACACAGGAACACACATAAAACACAGGAACACACGTAAAACACATGAACACACACGAACACACACAAACACACACAAACACACACGAACACACAGGAACACACACGAACACACAGGAACACACGTAAAAAACACACAAACACACGTGAACTTAAGTAAAACACAGGAACACACTTAAAACACAGGAACACAGGTAAAACACAGGAACACAGGTAAAACACAGGAACACACGTAAAACACAGGAACACACAGAAACACAGGTAAACACAGGAACACACAGAAAAACAGGTAAAACACAGGAACACACAGAAACATAGGTAAAACACAGGAACACACAGAAACACAGGTAAAACAAAGAAACACACAGAAACACAGGTAAAACACAGACACACACGTATAACACAGGGACACACACAGACACAGATGAACACACAGGAACACACGTAAAACACAAGAACACACAAACACACATGAACTTACGTAAAACACAGGAACACGCGTAACACACAGGAACACACATAAACACAGGAACACACAGGTAAAACACAGGAACACACGTAAAACACAAGAACACACACACAAACACACATGAACTTACGTAAAACACAGGAACACGCGTAACATACAGGAACGCACATAAAACACAGGAACACACAGGTAAAACACAGGAACACACATAAAACACAGGAACACACAGACACACACGCAAAACACAGGAACACACGCAAAACACAGGAACACACAGAAACACAGGTAAAACACAGGAACACATGTAAAACAGAGGAACACACATAAACACACAGGAACACACATAAAACCCAGGAACACACATAAAACACATGAATACACACGGACACACACGAACACACACGGACACACACAAACACACACGAACACACAGGAACACACGTAAAACACAAGAACACACAAAAACACATGAACTTACGTAAAACACAGGAACACACGTAAAACACAGGAACACAGGTAAAACACAGGAACACACAGAAACACAGATAAAACACAGGAACACACAAAAACACAGGTAAAACACAGGAACACACAGAAACACAGGTAAAACAGAAACACACGTAAAACACAGGAACACACAGAAACACAGGTAAAACACAGGAACACACGTAAAACACAGGAACACACACAAACACACAGCAACACATGTAAAACACAGGAACACACGTGAAACACAGGAACACACGTAAAACACATTAACACAGGAACACACACGAATACACAGGAACACACAGGAACACACGTAAAACACAGGAACACACGTAAAACACAGGAACACACAGGAACACACGAAAAACTCAGGAACACATGTAAAACACAGGAACACACACGTAAAACACAGGAACACACACGTAAAACACAGGAACACACAAAAAACTCAGGAACACATGTACAACACAGCAACATACGTACAACACAGGAACACAGGTAAAACACAGGAACACACGTAAAACACAGGAACACACACAAACACACAGGAACACACTTAAAACACAGGAACACACACAAACACAGGAACACACGGGAACACATTAAAACACAGGAACACACACAAACACACGTAAAACACAGGAACACACACGAAAAACTCAGGAACACACGTACAACACAGGAACACACAGGAACACACATAAAACACAGGAACACACGTAAAACACGGGAACACACAGGGATGCACGTAAAACACAGGAACACACAGGAACACACGTAAAACACAGGAACACACACAGGAACACACGCAGGAACACACGCAGGAACACACACGAACACACAGGAACACACATGAACACACACGAACAAACAGGAACACACACACACAGGAACACACACAGGAACACACACAGGAACACACACGAACACACACAGGAACACGCAGGAACACACACAGGAACATGCAGGAACACACACGAACAAACAGGAACACACACAGGAACACGCAGGAACACACACGAACACACAGGAACACGCAGGAACACACACGAACAAACAGGAACACACAGGAACACACACAAACACACAGGAACACACAGGAACACACACGAACAAACAGGAACACACACAGGAACACGCAGGAACACACACGAACACACAGGAACACGCAGGAACACACTCGAATAAACAGGAACACACACAGGAACACACACGAACAAACAGGAACACACACAGGAACACGCTTGAACACACGTAAAACACAAATGCATCTGAAAAGTAAAAGTATACTTAGTTACGTCATATTAGTAGCATTTTTGTTCATTGGTTATTGTGGTTAATTGCATTTGCTTTATCATCATTATTATTATTTCATAACAATTAAAGCTGCTTTAGCAAATCCACTGAACAAACTGGGTTTGAACCATCAACATAAATATACTGGACATCTCCTTTCCATAGGCTCCAATAACACGTTTTTGTACTAAAATGGGAGGTGGCCACCACCGCCATTTTGACCGTGTCACAGGTTCCGTCAAGCCCAGACAATTCCACATAAGGGAAGAGAGGTGGAGCTGAGGGTGGGGCTGTAAGGCTGGGATAAACTGACGACACCCTGTCTAACTAGCTACAAGCTAACCTGAAGCTAACCCTGGCTAATTCAGAGCTAACGCGAAGGTGGGAGCCAGGCTAACGGATGTAGCCACCTAGCTACAACCGGAGCTAACTCTGTGGAACACCCATCGACCGCATAGGGTTCAGGTGGAGGTTTTGCGGCACTTTTTCATGAAAAGTACCTTTCTGTGAATAAAAAATATTTAATCGGTAAGTTTATAAGTTATTTCCGTAATGAAAATATATTTTGCTTTGAGCAAGTTTTCACCATTTTTAAAGTACCGTATTTTCCGGACTATAAGTCGCTCCTGAGTTGCACCAGCCGTTATATGTTTTTTTTCTTCTTCATTATACATTTAAGTCGTATTTTGGGGGGAAATTTTATTATTTTTCTTACAAAATCTGAGACAAAGCGTTTCACATTGCAAGACAAGTACCGGTAACAATAACCAAATAATACGTCGCAGCAGCGCGCCACGGTCTCCAGCAGAGGAAGGCGGTGTTTGAAACCCTCCCAGCGGGACAGGGGAACTCATTCTTGGGTCGGAGTCGGCCCGCAGCAGCGCGGTGTAGCCTACATGTTTTGTTATATAAGTCGCTCCGGAGAAGCAGGACCGGCCAGACTATGAAAAAAAGTGCGAATGATAGTCCAGAAAATACTGTAGTTATTAGTATTTGAGATAAATTAACAGGCTAAATACATTTCATATATTTCCAAAACGTAATACTTGTTTGTATCTTGTACAGCCAACTAGCCTTTATTCTGGACTCAGTACAATTTACCAAAAGTAAAGAGACATTATACAGATGAAGTAAGCACAAGATAACTTACTGGAAGAAACAGAATTATTATCATGAGAACCAGAACAAGAGAGCCTGATAACAGTCATGTGAAAATAACAGTTAAAAAGTATGTATGTGTAATAGAAATAAACATATATTAGAATTAGTGTAACTCACTGTGATCCAAACAATAAATCAGCCATAGCTGATTAGCCATCATGAAATGAGGTCTGGGAGTTTTTAAGTTTCATTCTTTTATTACATTTTTTTTCTTAGATCTGTTAAAAGGTCACCATGGCAGCCTGTGTGTCTCCAACATCAGCTACACAACGCAGCAAGTGGACTGAGGTGGAAAGACCTTCTCCCCTTCTTTTTCAACTCCCTGCATGCATAAGCAGCTCCTGATGTCCTTCTCATCCACTGTGGTGGCAATGACATGGGGGTGGTCAGCAGTGTGAAGCTGGTCAACATGAAGGAGGACCTGCACCAGCTTCACCTTCTACACCCTCATATCACACTGTTGAGAGCTGTTCTTCCTTCACAACCCAATGTTCCACTCACTCTGCAGCTCTCTGGGCCCCTTTTATTATTTTAAGTATTTTTTAAATGTCCCGACACTTTGTGTCCTTTTATTTTATAAAATGTGACGTAAAAAATCAAATGTTTTTGCTCAATTACTGGAATTTCTTTGGTTAAGACAAAAAAGGAAGAATCATTTATGACAACTTGTTTCTACAACAGGCCTGTTTTAAGTCCAACAGTCTCTTAGCAGCCAATAGAAATGTGTTCTTTACTAACTTTACTTGAGAGCTGGACGCGGCTGTGCAGCTGGGACGTCTCTGGAAGCTCTACTGATGCTGCTCTTTGGACTGAAGATGTGGTTGATGAGTCGTGTGTTTTGGGGTTTTTCTGTCAGATTTATTTCTCCCACCTTAGCAGCGTGTTTAAAGACGAATGTGTTTCAGACTCCTGCAAAGCTATAAAAAGCTCTCCAGTTGTCTATCGATTCTGTGTGAGAGTTTCACATTTCAGCAGCTTCAAATTACGCCTGGAATAGACTGAACCGCCCTTAAATCCACTGCCTCCTTCCTCCGAGTGTGTGATAAGAAACACCGGCGTTGCCCTTCCCACCTCGCGCTGCAGTTTAGCCATCAAAGATCAGGACGTCTCCAAGGACCTAATTTACAGAAGCAGAAGGGTCTGTGTTGCTGCTCGGCCACTTTAGGAAAAGAAATGTGGAAGACTTTGTGAGATGAATGTATTTGATTTATTTCTGAACGACAGAACGCTAGACCTCCTCTTCTACTTCGTCTGTTATAAATGACCACAGTGTCATGTGACCTAAAACACTGATGTTTAGCTTTTATGGGGATCCAGATGGTGGTGTGTGACACAAATCCGTTTCTGGGGCCTCCACAGCCTCCTACAGCAGCAGAAGCAGCACACCTGGTTGGTTCAGGTCCTCCAGAGGAGTGCTCCAATCATCATAGAAATCCGGTTAGCCGCTCCAGTAGCACTAGTTGAAAGTAATGGCTAACATGTCTTATGGTGACTCTTATTGGGCTTGTTTGTGAGTAAACAATTAAAACAGATGCTAAAATAAATACAGTGAGAATGAGAGTCAGCCGTGTGAAGGGAGTGAAAATAACGCTGCCGCGAGTTTCTGTGGAGACCTCTGCTCTTTGTCTGCAGCTCTGACAGCCTCTCAGATGAATGCTCTCTGCTTTCTGCAGCTGACTTTGTTGTTTTCCCAGGCAGCCATGTGCAACTAGGCTAATGAGTACATTTAGCTGGAAAATGCTGAGGTAACACTTTCATCACAGTGTGTGTGTGTGTGTGTGTGTGTGTGTGTGTTTATTAGGGTCATTGTGAGAGACAGAAGTTTCAGCTGAAAAAACTGATTACAGGCTCACCCTGCTTCTTGCATCACACCTTTTCACTCACGACGAGCCATCAGCTCTCACTTCTCACTCTAAAGTTGGGTCTGACACTCCGTCATTGAGTGTGCGCACGACTGACGTCTGCACACCATGACTATTTATGTTTTTGTCTGTTTTGGTTTAACAGGCTGATTCCAAATGCAATCAAGTTCATTTAGCCCATAGATCACGTGCGCGTGAGGATTTTAACTCAGTGGAAACGAGAGCAAGCGTGAACTCCCTACTATTCACTTTGTTTTTGCACCATTCTGCACTGGGGTTGCTCTGTTTTGTGGTGGTTAAATCTTAAAAATTCCTGCATCAGCAGGAACGTGAGGACGTTTCAGGGTCAGACTCGGATGGATTTGGAAAAAGGGACGCCTAGATGGGGTCATGTAGTTTGGCAACCGATGGACCAAATTTGCACAATTAATCGGTTAAAAGCCATCATGATAAATAGTGCACAAAATGTGGGGAAACATCTCAACCCAACGTCATTGTGGGACAGCACCCTAAAGCAATAGTTGGCATATAATTATGTTGTTCTTTGCAGGTCAAATAACAACAAATCTGAACAACTTCCAGGTCAGAGGGCAAATCTTCCTGTCAGTATTTTGTAATATTTCCTCGAGTCAAACAAAGAAAGTGAAAACGACTTCTTCTCTTCAATAAAACAAACGTTGTGGTTTTACTGGTGATTTTTCATGCTGACAGTTTCGACTGAAGCTTCAGTCTTCTTCAGAGCATCCTCCGACTTTCTGCCAACGTTTGACTTTTGAAATAAAACAAGTCATTTTAGTTTAAAACAAAGTTCAAATGAACATATTTAAAGAGCAAGTCAACCCCTACCAGTTTCTAACTCCGCTCTCACTTCATGTTTGAAAAATGCAACAAATGCTGTTGCCTGGCAGACAGAGGGCGGAGCCATTAACAAATACACACACACAGGCTCACAACAGCATTGGGACATCATAATGTACCAGATGACATCATAGCATACCTCTTAGCCAATAGCGGTGGCAGATTTAAATTAGAATGCAGTGCAGAGTTTTTACCTGACAACGGCACAACACTGCCAGTTTTAGGCAGAATATTTAAATTTTAACTAAGATGCACTGAAGTGCCAAATTATTGACGACACGTGTCTGCAGCACGATTAGACACTCGTTTATTTTATCAGCAAAAAAAAGTTTATTTGGGGGTGACTTGCTCTTTAATAAAGTCAAAAGTGATGCATGTCACATCGAACTTTGACGGTACAAAAATGAAATTTTAATGCATTTCCCTAAATGTCCACAGTTTGTCCTCGTCTTGTTTAGTGGTGCACTGGAAGACAAGCATCCTTAGAATAAAAGAAAATTTATTTTAAAATAATAATCTAATCTAATCTGATCTAATCCAGCATCAGTGGAGGGATGCTGTCCAGTCTGCTCTGCTGGTCTCTGAGCATCAGTTAGCCTCTGCACTGATGAACTCTTGGGGCAGCAGTAGCTCAACAGGTTGAGCGGGTTGTCCAGTAATCGGAAGGTTGCAGGTTCAATCCCGGCTCCGGACAGAGAATTCTGCTGTTGTGTCCTTGGGCAAGACACTTAACCCACGTTGTCTGCTGGTGGTGGTCGGAGGGACCGGTGGCGCCTGTGCTCAGCAGCCTCGCCTCTGTCAGTGCACCCCAGGGCAGCTGTGGCTACATTGTAGCTCATCACCATCAGAGTGGGAATGGATGAGTGATACACTGTAGTGTAAAGCGCTTTGGAGTCCTTACCCCCAAATTCCACTACCTCCGCTCCGGCACGAACTCCGCAGCAAAATCGGTCCCGTTGTAGTCAATCAGAGCTGTTCCACTACTGCGGCCATGCTGCAGCAGTGCGCCGCCCTCTGTTCCGGCGTCCGGCAAAAATAGAATTGATCCTATTTTCGCCGGACGCCGGAGCACCTCCGCAGTCAATGGACAGGAATCACAACGGCCCAACAGGAAAGGGAGCAAGCACAACTTCCGTTTTTCACAATAAATCGATAAACAAAAGGCGTTTTTTGTTTCATATGCACAGGTTTAACAACCTTTAACAACTATCAATGGCGGCTGAAGTTTAAATGCACAAAAGTAAGCCATAAATACAGTTTCTACTATCAAAGTAGTCACACTTTGTTGATCCAAACACTGCTGATCTCTCAACACAAATGATGGGCAGATTAAACAGCTCATGTCGATGCTTCTCCCACACAACGGGTGTTTGGATCTAACTTCCGCGTTTATTGCTCGGACTGTATTGCAAGATCTCGAAGATCCCGCACATGCCTGTTTGCCCCCCTCAGGTCCCCGCACCGGAGCGGAGCCGTTGTAGAGCGGGTACCAGTAAAAATTGAGTTCGGAAGCGAGCGGCTGCGGAAGGCGGGGGCAGAGCGGAGATAGTGGAATTTGGAGTCCTTACTGGGTCATTTATCATTTAACTCTTTCACTAAGATCGTCCCTTAAGTGTTTGCTGCATCACTTCAGATCAAATATAAAGCTGAACTGTTTAGTTATGTAATCCCTCCCCAGTAGTCCCAGAGAATCAGAGGAAGTTGTTTTAATTAGGCGCTTGTAGAAAAAACAGCAGAACATTTGTACGTTGGGACTGTGCCACAAAGCATCACCAGTTGCGTTCGTGGTCGTGCTTACAGGATACAGTGAGTATCGTAGCGGCCGGGGTGTTATGACAGGGTAACTTTGTAATGGGCCTTGGTCCCTGCAGAATAAAACTGTAGATGAGCTTTTTGAAAGATGCAACATCTCTCTTCATATATTTGCATGCAGTCACCAACAACAAGGGTCATCGCTCTCGCTCGGAGGAAAGTAAACCAATTACAAGGAAGTTGGTGCTCAGCAAACCGTGAAAATGCCATATCATATCATGCAAGCAGAGGGAGCGCGTTGTTTACCCCAAATGAACCACTTCCTGTTCAGCACTGACCCCATTAGCGCTGAACAGGTTCTCTGCAGGACGGGACCCAGCTTTCATCATCACACTGACACGAACACAGCTTTTTATCTCTGATGAAAAAAACACAAAAGCTGGGTTTTTCAAAATAATAGTCCTATTGTTTCATTTACTGAAAACCATGAAAGTTAGTTTTTTGTTTCCTTATATCTTTTACATTTCTTGTGCATCAGTTCCATCTCCTTTAGGTAACTTCTGCACCTTCCTCCCTGTTTTCTGCACGTCTTCGTCCCATGCCACCTCTCATACGTCTGAATGTCTCTGGGGTGGAGGGGTGGCTGTTGTAATAAGAACATTAATCATTGAGAACCATGTGCAGAAAATCAGCCAACCTTGTTGAATCTGACAGCCACACATAGAAATACGCTGGAGTGCTGCAGGATTTAGAACATTTTATTGTCCGTTTTTCTGGACATTTTTGTTCTTCAGAAACATCATTTAGAGACTCGAGGCAGTCAGGTCCATCCTTACAAAATAATCTTTCACTTTATAGAAACCTGTGAATGAAGCTGTTTGATATTAAAAGGCTTTAGTGCCAAAGTCACTTTTATTACTAAAGTTGGGTTGAGGGTTTTTAAAACCATACGACTGAGATTACATTTAATAAGAAGCATAAATCCATGTTTGCCTGAAGGCAGCATCGTAGCTCTCCTGTAACTTTCAGACATTTCTTTAGTCGCTCTCTGCTCTTTTAAAAATTTATCTGCTGTTTTAAACCCCGTAGATGTCGTGGTGGATCCGGGCCAGGCTACATGCTCAGCCAAGTTTCCTTGTTCTTC
>NC_091745.1:80115120-80127620 GCF_043380555.1 Nothobranchius furzeri | reverse complement strand
TATTTACTTCTGAAATCACGAGAGATCTGGCACTTCTCCCGTGATCTTGTGATCTCACGGGATCAACTGTTGAATGCTGTCGATCCCATTTTGCATCAGAATCTCTCCTGGTTGGAAGGGAGCTTGCGGGTAAAACGCCGCTATTTCGTTACGCGCTGCTTTCACGTTCGGTGGAAAGGAGGCTTTTTAATGTGAAATAGCACCGAACAGACCCCAGCAATCCACTGTTCACTAGCCGTTAGCTCATCAATCTGGTCAAATTTCAGCTTGAGGTGGTAAAAAAGTCCAAACGCTGTTAATAATGTCTCGTATCACATGACCCAGCTTGTCTGTTGACGCGGTTTAGATGCCTTTTGAGGAACTTTTGGGAAATTGGTAGAACGTGATTAATTGCAGGTGAAACATTTAATTTCATGTCTTTGGTTGAGTTTGAGAACATGAACATGACCGGATGATCTCCTGGTATTTAAAGGCTGTTAAGGAAAACCCAAAAAGCATAAAGAAATATGAAGATTTTCCAGAACAACGTGCCGTTTTACATTTGATCTGCCTTTCTCCTGAGTGATAAGGTTTCATTAACACACACTCGCAGGCCGCCGGCCCTGAAAGCTGCACCGGCGTGAAGCTCTGAGGCGAATCAATCAGCTCGTTTCAGTTGGTGTGAGGATAAAACGTATTAGCCCATTTCTGCAATGTCAAGTGAAGTTCAAACCCAAAAGAGATGTTCTCTCTGGAAGTAAATACAAGACGCGCTCTCTAAAGACACCAGCATTTTACTAAACGCTGCAGTGAGCCGTCTCAGAGCTGGAGGAGAGTGGGCTACCTGGGTACACGTCCATGAAGGTGAGTCAGACTTGTAACATGTGATCTCATCAGGGACAAAAGAGACGTTGGATGGGAACTGGATCCTGCTCTGAAAACATCACAACAGTGTCAGGCTGTCTGGCTAAATCAGTAAAAATGAATTCATGTCTTAAAACGCCCCGTTTGCCTCTACATCAGCTCCATCCACGTTTTCTCCTTGTTCCTCTGCCTTCACCCCTCCCTCTGCCTTCGTTTAGTTATTTCAGCACGCTGAAGCCCTCCGCTGCCGTACCTGCTGATCGAGAGCCTTGATGACCGAGCGGGATGTGAAATGATTTCCTTTGCACTTTTTTTCACCGACATCAGTAAAATTCCACGATGGCGGCGTAAGCGCTTTTCTTGGTCTGAAATCAACATCCTGGGTGAACAACATAATTGATTAAATTGCACAGCTGCAGAAAAACAATAATGTTCTGTGAAACCATTACGATAAACATTAGGACGGTTAAAATATGCTGTTGAGAAGATTACGCTGCTGCAGGAAATCACAAGTTTCATTTGTTTTTGATGATTTTTCCTCCAAGACTTTGATCGCTTGTCGGGGACCAAAGGAAAGCAGATAATTACAGATGAAAGCAGGTTTTCTGACATATTTTGTAATTTTTCAAATGAAGCATAAATGGCATCATTCACAGCACAAAACACTCATCTGACCTGACTGACAAAGTTGTTTATTTTCTACTTTCCTTCTGGTGCCGCTGAATCTGGAAAGGACTCTTTCCTCTCCTGGTTTTGGTTTTTGCACCACCTGGCTCTTGGTCAGTTACACACGAAGCCACCTGCCCACTGCATGCTGGTTCAGAAGTCTCAGATGCCCGTTGTTGGGCCAGCATCAGCCAGGAAGTGACAGAAACCAAAATCTCCTGCCACGACCGAGTCCTGCTTCACAAACCGGTCCTGCTGGCCCGAGGAGGCAAGTGTGACCTTGTTAGATCTGCTAGGATGACTTGACTTTTTCTTTAATGACCGTTTTGCCTCACAAATCATTCCAAAGTCATCACGCAAAGCCAGGTGTCCGGCGAGCAGCAATGTGAAGGCTGGTTGGCCACAGCCGCGGCGAGCAGCAGCAGTTGCTCACGTGAGAGGACGGAGACGTTTCTCCTTCCGGCCTCGCTGTGCGACAAAGCCGCTCGTGATCTTCAAACCCCCTTCAACAAAGCTCTGTTCTCGGGAGGCTTGATCCCCCCTCGCCCCCCATCCCTCCTTCCTGTATGTCCTCCAGCCCTAAGCTTCCTGTCTTCCCTCTCTCTGTCTCTCTGTCCATTGCCCTCAAGCTGTCTGTCTCTCTCCTTTGCCCTCCCTACTTCTCTTTGTTCCAGGGATCAAACAACTATCTCTCCCGTCCATGCTTCGTCATCTGGGAGAACACACACACACGGGCACACACACACACACACACACACACACACACACACACACACACGGGCACACACACACACACACACACACACACACACACACGGGCACACACACACACACACACACACACACACACACACACACACACACACACACACACGGGCACACACACACACACACACACACACACACGGGCACACACACTTTAGGCCTTTGGTTCCCAGCAATGTTAATGTTCCTGCTCGGGAGTTCAGCGCAGTCCCATCCAAAGGAAGTGCTCACCTTTCAACTGAGCGATTGCTCCGGATCAAAGAAGAGGGACAGAGGAAAAGAGCAGAAGCACAAAGAGCAAACAGGAACAACATCGACCAGGAGAGTTTGAAGAAGCAAGGAGAGTTTCTGTGATTGTGGTGGAAACGACTGCGATGAAGATCAGAGCCGAGTCGGCGTAAAAACAATCAGAAAATGTGAAACGCAGGTGGGCTTTTGCCTGAAGAGGTAGAAATCTGAAAGGGTCCGAGTCTGGGAACAAGACCGTTTAGAACAAGAGTGTTCACCGGGACTGTGAGGTGGATCTCTGAGACCTTCAGGTCCAAACGCAGACATGACGCTCTTATTGGTTCCACCAAGTCCTGATTTCATCCCAGAAGGAGGCTGGATGTTCCCAGTGAGTGTTTCCACACTGACTCAGCTAAAACCGGCCCACTCTGATTGTCACGGTAACGTGAAAGTTCTAGACCCCCAACAAACGTAACGTGTCACGTCAAACACACTTTAGGTCTTTAACACAATCGGGCTTCATCGTTTGCTTTCATATTCATAACCTGTCCACGTTTTCATCGTATGGATTAAATGTCCATGATGAAGCTTCACTGAAGACCATTAAAAGGTCACCAGGGTTCAGATTTAAAAGCTGCATCAATTACAAGGTTAGCAGGTTCAGGGGCTCGTTTGGGTGAGAGCTGCTGCAGTGCATCATGGGCCTTGTAGTTTGTTATAGAGTGAACCAACTACACAGAAATAATAAACACTGATTTCTCTCCCTGGGCTGCCACCTTACCGTGGTGGAGGGGTTTGAGTGTCTCAATGATCCTAGGAGCTAAGCTGGCTGAGGCTTTCTGCCCCTGGTAGGGTCACCCATGGCAAACAGGTCCTAGGTGAGGGGTCAGACAAAGAGCAGCCCAAAGACCTCTTATGATGAATTATATAAATGGAAACTGTGTTCCCTCGCCCAGACGTGGGTCACCGGGGCCCCCCTCTGGAGCCAGGCCTGGAGGTGGAACACGTTGGCGAGCGCCTGGTGGCCGGGCTTTCACCCCTGGAGCCCGGCTGGGCACAGCCCGAAGAGGAAACGTGGGTCCCCCTTCCCATGGGCTCACCACTCGTGGGAGGGGCCAAAGGGGTCAGGTGCAGTGTGTGACGGGTGGTAGTCGAAGGCAGGGGCCTTGGCGGCCTGATCCTCGGCTACAGAAGCTGGCTCTTGGCACATGGAATGTCACCTCTCTGGTGGGGGAGGAGCCTGAGTTGGTGTGTGAGGTTGAGAGGTTCTGACTAGATACAGTCGGACTCACCTCAACGCATGGCTCTGGCTCTGGAACCAGTTTCCTTGAGAGGGGTTGGACTTTCTACCACTCTGGATTTGCTCCCACTGAGAGGCACCGAGCAGGGGTGGGCATACTAGTTGCACCCCATCTTGGTGCCTGTACGTTGGGGTTTACCCCAGTGAATGAGAGGGTAGCCTCCCTCCGCCTACGTGTGGGGGAACGGGTCCAGACTGTGGTCTGTGCTTAAGCACCAAACTACAGTTCAGACTACCCACCCTTGTTGGAGACCTTGGAGGGGGTGCTGGAGAGCGCTCCTTCCGGTGACTCCCTCATTCTGCTGGGGGACTTTAACGCTCACGTGGGCAACGACAGTGAGACCTGGAGAGGTGTGGTTGGGAGGAACGGCCCCCTGATCTGAATTTGAGTGGTGTTTTGTTATTGGACTTCTGTGCCAGTCATGGATTGTCCATAATGAACACCGTGTTCAGACATACAGGTGTCCATATGTGCTCTTGGCACCAGGACACCTTAGGCCGCAGCTCGATGATCGACTTTGTTGTTGTTTCATCTGACCTGCGGCCGCATGTCTTGGACACTCGGGTGAAGAGAGGGGCGGAGCTGTCAACTGACCACTACCTGGTGGTGAGTTGGCTCAGATGGTCGGGGAGGATGCCGGTCAGACCAGGCAGGCCCAAACGTATCGCAAGGGTTTGCTGGGAAAGTCTGGCAGAGTCTCCTGTCAGAAGGAGCTTCAATTCCCATGTTACGACCCTCGTCCCCTCGGTCCATCCTCTCATCCCAACCTGAGCCTTTTGTCCCCGCTGCAAAGGATCCAGCACCAGGGACAGCGCCAGGAGCGGCCTGCTCACTCTCCAGCGCCCCAGCGCCCTTTCAGGACCTCGGAGAGAGGCACGCCGGAGAAGACTGCAGCTGACCTGAATCAGCTATCAAGCAGCTCCCAGCTCCTTAAAAGAGGAGCACTAGACAGTTGGGGAGATCCTGGATTAGCCGGAGATTCTCCCTAGCTCACGGACATGCTTTGCTAGACAGTTTCCAGTCGGGTTTAAGGTTGTTTACACCGTTACCGTTTGGGTTTAAGGTTTTTTACTAAGGATCAGGATTGGGCTCCTTCTGAGCATGTTTCACACGCCTTGCTAAGGGTAAAACCTTCCGTCATGATTTTGACTTAATTATCCTCTTTGTAGGATTTAGCTGACCGAATGTCAGTCTTCTGATCTTGGTGTTTTTCCTTTATCCCCATAGGACTTTTGAGCCGGGGATATTTATCATTTAGGTGGTCACCTCAGTTTGGCAGATAGCCTTTTCATGAGCAGTTAGACTGCTTATGTTTTTAGTGTCCATAATTATTAGTAAGCCTTGTTTTGCTGTTCAGCAGCGGACACCTTTTGTTAATAAATCCTTTTGTTTTTACTCTAACCTCCTCGTCCTTTTATCCACTCACACACACCTACACCTATTTTCTTGTGTTAGTCCCCTCATCCTCCTAGACCCTCAGGAGGGGGCGTAACATCCCACCTCCGACAGAACTTCCAAAATGTTCCGGGGGAGGCGGGGGACACTGAGTCTGAATGGACCCTGTTCTGTGCCTCCGTTGTTGAGGCGGCCGACCGGAGCTGTGGTCGCAGGATCCTCGGTGCCTGTCATGGTGGCAACCCCCGAACCCGCTGGTGGACTAGAGTCCCATCAGGTCTTTTTGGCCTGTGGGACTCCAGAGGCAGCAGACGGGTACCGGCGGTGCAAGCGGAACGCAGCTCGGGTGGTCGCCGAGGCAAAAAGCTGGGCATGGGAGGAGTTCGGTGAGACCATGGAGCAAGACTTCCGTACGGCTTCAAGGAGATCCTGGTCCACCCTCCGGCGCCTCCGGAGGGGGAAGCAGTGTGCTACCAACACTATCTATAGCGGGGACGATGTGCTGCTGACCTCTACTCGGGATGTTGTGGCTCGATGGGCAGAATACGTCGAAGACCTCCTCAATCCCACCGACACGTCTTCCAGTGAGGAAGCAGAGTCTGGGGACTTTGGGTTGGCCTCTCAAATCTCTGGTGCTGAGGTCACTGAGGTGGTTATAAAGCTCCTCTGTGGCAAGGCTCCAGGGGTGGATGAGATCCACCCGGAGTTCCTCAAGGCTCTGGATGTTGTGGGGCTGTGTTGGCTGACGCGGCTCTGCAATATCGCATGGACATCGGGGGCAGTCCCACTGGACTGGCAGACCGGGGTGGTGGTCCCCTTATTTAAAAAGGGGGGCCGCAGGGTTTGTTCCAGCTACAGGGGGATCACACTCCTGAGCCTTCCTGGTAAGATCTATTCAGGGGTTCTGGAGAGGAGGGTCCATCGAATTGCTGAACCTCAGATTCAGGAGGAGCAATGTGGTTTTGGTCCTGGCCGTGGAACAGTGGACCAGCTCTACATCCTTAGGGGGGTCCTGGAGGGTGCATGGGAATTTGCCCAACCAGTCTACATGTGTTTTGTGGATTTGGAGAAGGCATTTGACCGCGTCCCTCGGGGGGCCCTGTGGGGGGTACTCTGGGAGTATGGGGAACCAGGCCCTCTGATACGGGCTGTTAGGTCCCTGTATGACCCGTGTCAGAGCTTGGTGCGCATTGCCTGCAGGAAGTCGGGCTTGTTCCAAGTGAGAGTTGGACTCCGACAAGGCTGCCCTTTGTCACCGATTCTGTTCATAACCTTTATGGACAGGATTTCTAGGGGCAGCCAAGGTGTTGAGGGGATCTGTTTTAGTGGCCTAAAGATCAAGTCTCTGATTTTTGCAGATGATGTGGTCCTGTTGGCTTCATCAGAACGTGATCCTCAGCTTTCGCTGGAGCGGTTCGCATCCGAGTGTGAAGCAGCTGGGATGAGAATCAGCCTCTCTAAATCTGAGACCATGGTCTTGATTCGGAAAAGGGTAGAACGCCTTCTCCGGGTCAGGGATGAGGTCCTGCCCCAAGTGGAGGAGTTTAAGCATCTCGGGGTCTTGTTCACGAGTGAGGGAAAACTGGAGCGTGAGATCGATAGGCGGATTGGTGCTGCATCTGCAGTGATGCGGGCGTTGTACCGGTCTGTCGTGGTGAAGAGAGAGCTGAGTCAGAAGGCGAAGTTCTCGATTTACCGGTCGATCTACGTTCCTACCCTCACCTATGGTCATGAGCTTTGGGTGGTGCCGAAAGAACAAGATCATGGATACAAGCGGACGAAATGAGTTTTCTCTGCAGAGTGGCTGGGCTCTCCCTTAGAGATAGGGTGAGAAGCTCAGTCATCCGGGAGGGGCTCGGAGTAGAGCCGCTGCTCCTCCACATCGAGAGGAGCCAGTTGAGGTGGCTCGGGCATCTGGTCAAGATGCCTCCTGGACGCCTCCTTGGTGAGGTTTTCTGGGCACGCCCAACCGGGAGGAGACCTAAAGGTAGACCCAGGACACGCTGGAGGGACTATGTCTCTCACCTGGCCAGGGAACGCCTTGGGATTCCCCCGGAGGAGCTGGCCCAAGTGGCTGGGGAGAGGGAAGTCTGGTCCTCTCGCCTTAGGCTACTGCCCCTGCGACCCAACTCCGGTTAAGCGGATGAAAATGGATGAATGGATGATTTCTCAAATAGAAAATTTACACAAGAATTTGGTAAAATTATCAATAAATGAAACGGCAGAATTCTGTTAGGAAAATCTGAACATATTCAAGACTTTTTGAGGCGTAAACTTCATTTTTCTACTTAAATGACGGCAAATGACCTGCTTTTATTTAGCACCTATAGGTTCTACAACCCCCCAAGGTGCTTTACAACACAACAGTCATTCACACACTGATTGTGATGAGTTACATCAGAGCTACGACAGAGGCACCATGGCCCCAGCAGGCAGGGAGGTCAAGTGTCTTGCCCAAGGACACCACCAGTGGGGCTCAAACTTGCAACCTCAAGGCAAGCACTTAACTCCTCCGCCACCAAATAAGTTCACATTTTTAACACATTGAAGTAAACGAAGCTGGACGTCTTTTGGACTCCTGAAAACTGGTTTCTCCTCCTCTGAGCTTTCTCCATTAAAAAGACGACATTTTCAAACATCAGTCATTTTAAAAATACTTCACTGCACCTCTCATCATTCAAGCTACACATTCAGGAAACAATTCTCGCTTCTGTCTCCCTTACATCCCTACTGTTGCTTTTCAGCTGATTTAATCAGTTCTGTCTCGTTTGAGCGGGTCCAAGCGTGTCCAGAGCAGCGCGGTTCGGCTCAATCTGGTCCAGTCCTGTTGAGAACTGAACAGGTGGTATGTGACAGCAGGTATGAGCCGACTTCAAAAGGATTCAGAGACAGGAACAGAGAGAGAAGGAAAACAAGAGGAGGGGAAATGAGGAAAAGGGACCTGACAAGGAGACTGATAAACGGGAGTTAGTACGGTGATGTGGAGAGGGAGGGAACATGGCTGAATCAGGAGAATATTTAAAATAAGGATGCTCAGGATGACTGTGTGTGCTGCTGGGGGATCGCAGGAGTCGGATGCTGCAGTTTGGGCCGGCAGCTATGTGCTTCACTTGTTGCCATTTATTGTTATTATCATTATTGTCATTATTATTATTACTGTCAATATTATTATTATTATATTATCATAAGTATTATTACTATAATAATAATAATAATTATTATTATTATTATTATTATTATATTATCATAAGTATTATTACTATTATTATTATAATAATAATAATTATTATTATTATTATATTATCATAAGTATTATTACTATTATTATTATTATCATCAATATTATTATTATTATTATTACTATCATTATTTTTATTATGATCAATTTTATTATCATTGTCAATATTATTATTACTATTATTATATCATAAGTATTATTACTATTATTATTATTATTATTATTATTATTATTATTAATGTTATTATTATTATTATTATTATTATCATCAATATTATGAATAATGTTATTATTATTACTATTATTATTATTATTATGAACAATATTATTATTATTATTGTCAATATTATTATTAATGTTAATATTATTATTATTACTATTATTATTATCATAAGTATTATTATTATTATCAATATTATTATTAATATAAATATTATTATTACTATTATTACTATTATTATTACTATTATTATCATTGTTATTACCATTACTATCATTATTCCTTCCTTTTGTTGCAGTCTTTCTAATTTTCAGCCTTCCTGAAATCAGATTGTTTCCTCTTCAAAAGCTCTGCATCACTTCCTGTCCTCAGCGACGAGAGCATACTCTGAAAATGGAGCACATATACATACTTCTACACGCTGTAAACTCTATAGGAGGCGCTCTGCAGGGGATGCCAGGTGAGTGTGGACATTGTTTAACGAGCCCTGGGACGGGGAGGGAGGCGAAGCGAAGGGAGGGGGAGGAGAAAGCCGCAGCAGCGTTAGAGAGAATGTGTGAAAGCAGAGGAAGAGTTAGGAAAAGGGGAGGTGATGCGGGATGTAAATCAGTCACATGCAGGGAGAAGAATGTCGAAAAGACAAAAAGTGGAAAAGAGGGAGGAGAGTATAGGACGTCCGGTCACTGAAGTCATGAGGGAAGGGCTGAGGGAGAGGAGAAACATAGGGGAAATGTATGTGATGTGTAGCCTGAGGACAAGAAGAACGGCTGAATAAAAGAACAGATGAGAGGGAGGACACAAGAGGAGGCAGGCAGAAGGACAAACCTTCAAACAAGGTGAGAGAAAAGGAGCCAGAGGTGAAGGATACATGATTCCCTCCCTCCCTCTTTCCTCTGCTCCTCGTGCAGGCCCCTCTCCTCTCCAGCTCTGCTGTGTAGCGTTAGCTACTGGAAAGGAAAATCTCCAAAGTCAGCTCTTCAACTGCTTTTTGCAATTGTTTTTTTTTCTCATCATGTCATGTTATCTATGCTCACCAAATATAAACTGCTGCAGACCTTTTTCATCCTAATTAAACACATTTCTGCCTCAGTAGCTGCACATTCTGTTCAAGCTGTCTCCTTTAACACCGCAGCCACGATCAAAGTCTCTTCCATGTTTCTGCTGTGCTGTTGATCCACGCTTAGTGGAGATTTCTGAAACATCTGCAATTTTTTCTCAGTTGGATTCAGGACGGATCTGACATCCATCGCTGTCAGAGCAGCTCTTTCTTATTACAGTGGATCCAGTTATGTGATGCATTATCGTGAGGCTGCTGCAGACCTGCTGCAGCACTCAAGTGAAGAAAGTATGCATGTGTGACCAACCTACCTGTTTCAGGTCCCTTCTTTGTTCTGTTGTTGTGCACAGCTCTCTCTCTGCTACTAACTCTGAGTACATTATCATTGTAACCCAGCGTGCACGGACACTTGCTGACGCGTGCACGTGTGTTGAAATCTGTCCAGAGAGACTCCGAGCATCAAGTCTGTTTGCTTAAGTCGAGAAAATAAACTGTCACTCAGTCGATCAGCAAGTACGCCGCTGCATTTCTGCACATATGCAGTTTTGGTCAGGACTCACATCTGTGCAAGATTGTTGCGCGCGCACACACACAGGTTTGTTCATTCTAATATGCATATTGTGTGTGTGTGTGTGTGTGTGTGTGTGTGTGTGTGTGTGTGTGTGTGTGTGTTCAAGCTGTCAATTTGTCCAGCCCAGCTCCATCCAAAAAGATAGACAGCCTATTGAGGTGTATGCTGCAGAGAAAAATAACAACTCTAGCTGACAAACCCACTTTAGTCAGTGCGCGCGCACGCGCACACACACACACACACACACACACACACACACACACACACACACACACACACACACACACACACACACACACACACACACACACACACACACACACACACACACACACACACACACACACACACACACACACACACACACACACACACACACACACACACACACACACACACACACACACACACACACACACACACACACACACACACACACACACACACACACACACACACACACACACACACACACACACACACCTTCTGAGAGGGCAGACCAGGGTGTGCATGTAAATTTCAGGTGCAGTTAGCGTTTTATATTTGGTGAACTCTGAAACTGTCACTCGGGTTTGTTTTAGAGCTGCTAACTGAAAGTATTGATCGGTGCCGAGTTAAACGGGATGCTGACTCTCCCTCGGGGGAGAGTGTAGGTGCATTAGCATGAATGAGTTTGGAACAGACTCAGCTGCAGAAACCTGGTCTTTTCCGCCTATTCTGCAGCCGAGCGGACAGAGGAGGGCAGCTGAGATCAAACGTGCTCCTCCAGCTGCGTGGCTGCAGAGGAGCAGCTGTAGTTCCAGGAAATGCCCGATTGTCTTCTCTGACCACATGTTAGTTTCACACACACGTTAAAATGCACCAGTAATCACTCGCCCATGGCAGCATTTAGGGATGTTGACATGAAGATGACTCGCTGAAGTTCAGATCAGATTTCAGAATGAATGAATGAATGAATGAATGAAATCTTTATTTCGAACATTATAATAAGAATAAAAATAACTACTATAACAATAATAATAATAACAAAGTCATTGTAGACATTAGAAATAAAATCACGCTGATAATCACAAAAATTAATTTATGTTCTGTTTGAAAAGGAGTAGGAAGCTAGTGCTGATTAAATCCTACCCCCCCCCCCCTTTCCCCATTAGATTAAAAGGAACAGTGTCGTTTTCCTAATTCATCATACATTTTCTATATTCATCTAAAGTCAAATAGCTCATTTACACCATTACATACAAAATAGTTCCACATACCTTTTCCATTTATCCACCACACAGCGATTAACATTCCCTACAACACTTACAACACTTACAACACTTACAACACTTACAACACTTACAACACGCCCCATTTTCTTTTGTACACTTACACCCTCACACCACTCATTGGATCTGTTTGAGTCAAACTCCGTCTTCCTCCCTGGACCCCATGAAGACCTTATTTTTGCACCACTTTCTAAAATGGGTCATACTTGGACATCGCTTTAAATCACTATTTAATCTATTCCATAATTTTACCCCACAAACAGAGATGCACTGACCTTTTACTGTTGTTCGCACAGACGGGTTTAAATTCCATTCCTCTCTCAAATTAGACCGTTTACCTCTATATGAGAAATACTTTTGTTTATTACCAGGGAGTAGTTTGTCATTAGCTTTATATTTTATTTGTAATGTCAAGAATTGAACAAGAAGAAGAAGAAGAAAATATCATTTCTATAGCACCTCTCAAGATAAAAATCACGAGGCGCTTCACAAAAACAAAAAAAAGTTAAAATATAAAAAAGCATTTAGAAAATGGTTAAAAATATATTTAAATGAGCAAAAATAGACAATTGTGATTAAAAAAATGTTAAGAAAGAGAGAGAGTGAACAGGAAAGAGGGAAACCAGTGGATCCTGAGGAAGGTGGAATAGGTGGGGAGAGCAGAATAAAGAGAGAGAGGTGAAGAAGGTCATACAAAAGCCAGCTTGAACAAGTGAGTCTTCAGCTGCTTTTTAAAGGAGACCACTGAGTCCACTGATCTCAGGCTCAGGGGGAGAGAGGTCCAGAGTCTGGGGGCCACAGCAGCAGATGATCTGTCACCTTTGACCTTTAGCCTGGTGCTGCACAACCAGTAGGCTTTGATCACTGGACCTCAGGGACCTGCTGGGGGTGTAGGGACTAAGAAGATCACCAATGTAAGATGGTGCTTGTCCATGTAAGGCCCTA
>NC_091745.1:80100120-80110120 GCF_043380555.1 Nothobranchius furzeri | reverse complement strand
AGGATGGATGAATGGATGGATGCAGTGATGGATGATAGATGGATAGGTGGATGGATGGATGGATGCAGTGATGGATGATAGATGGATAGGTGGATGGATGGATGGATGCAGTGATGGATGATAGATGGATAGGTGGATGGATGGATGAATGGGTGGATAGGTGGATGGATAGGTGGATGGATGAATGATAGGTGGATGGATGCAGTGATGGATGATAGATGGATGGATGCAGTGATGGATGATAGATGGATGGATGAATGGGTGGATGGATGTGTGCCCCACAGTCCATCGAGGTTTTCTGGTATATTTTGATGTCGACAGGTAAAAATAAAAAATTCCTGTTGTTGTTCTTCATGATGATGCTTTAGGTTTGCCGTACTCCATTCCAACTATTCTTCCACTCTAATTCAGTGAGTCTCAGAACTAAAGTCTATTCTTACTCCCGAGCTGTCTGCTGCAGCAGGAAAAGGAGAACATGGAAGAAGATAATGAATGGTTTCTATAGGTAGCTACACCTTACGTGAAGGAGACTGCAGTGAATGATGAAAACAAAAGCAATAAATCAGGACAGGTCCTCCCGTCAGAGGCAGCCTTTCTGCAGAAATATTCATCTGAAATAACCCTAATTACCCAGAGTTCCTCTAAACTTCCTTAACTCTCCCATTAGACCGCTGGGTTCTCTCAGACTGTTCCAAACAAACATAACACTTCCAGTTTTACAGAGCTGCTGTGTTAAATATGAAATGCATGTTCACCTACTACGTTTAATCTCTTTTTTTCCAGCTCTGTCGTAGTTTTCTTGCTTGTTTCTCGTGTTAAAATCCGTCCGGCATTCAGAACGCATCGCTACCGTGAGTGTGAGGATTCTAGAGGAGCCCAGGTATGAATATTAAAATCAAAGGCTGGCGGTGTCGGTGGATTGTAAACACATCTGTCACTACTGTTTAATTGGTAAACAGGTCTGACCGCTTTGTGTTTGTTTGTACACAACCATGTCCCTGCATGATATGAAAGGTCGTTAAAGCCGCCTGTTTGCTCCCGCCGGCTCTATCATCTGCCTGGACCGCTTTACATTTACATGTAAATCACAGCCCTGCAGTTGTTGTCCTTTTACTGTAGTTTGCAGAGAAGCTACCTTTTTTCTTAAATCATAACCACAGTTAGTCCAGAGTCAGCGGACCTTTGGAGGTGAGCGCTGCTGGAGGCAGGAGGAGGTGGAGGAGCACAGGCAGATGTGAGTGAGCGGAGCTGTGAGGAGAAGTCTGCTCATCTCCGTAAGCAGACCTCGTTTTTCCAAACAGGAATTGTTCCATCTGCTCCGCTGAAACAACAGAGCAACAGCTTTGCCAGAGTCATAATCAACACTCTCTGTTGGTCCGCTTTGATGTGTCTCACCGCTTTCACTCAGGAATAATTACAGCCAGTAAATCAGCGTAAAAAAAAAAGAAAATCACAACATCTGACTTGCATCGACAGCTGGATCAGCCTCAGCTTGTTAACATGGAGGGAAACAGTCTCACGCTGCACAGCTGAGTTATATAACAGAGCGACCCTGTCAGCAGGACCAGGCTGTTCACAAGCCTGATGACAGACACCGACGCATTCTCCTACAATAACCTTGTAGGTTTGATCAGGGAAGGACCCATCGGGCCGATATTTACCGGTTTTTCATTATTGCATCGTTTTAGAAACGACCCAGATGGGGCGTCGACAAACAAACCTCTCCTCACGCAGTTGGACAGCACTGGGGTCAGTCATAGCAACAATGTGGCACGTCCATCGCCACGGAAACCAGCCTAGATTTGATACCGTGCTATAAACAGCATCACTTCCTGAGTGGTGCAGCTGAGCCCTACTCTGACTGGCCATCGGAGGAAGCCTCTTCTCCCATCGCATCTCCGACAAGCTGTCACAACCTACAGCTGACCGCAAACGGTTCCTTCAGAATAAAGCTGAACCAGCTTCGACTCCGTTAGAGTCCTCCATAGATGCAAACACCTGTCGTGACCTGGAGACATCCCGAGACCGGTCTAGTGCTGCTGCGGTTGCTTCTACGGACTTCGGTACTTTTGAGGTCCCCAGACTTCCACACATTCCGCATCTACCACGAGGGTCTTCGAGCTGGTCCGCAGACTCGACAGATCGAGTCTGATGTGGTTTTATAAACCCTCGCTTATAGTTTACAGCAGACCAAATTCACTCCCACTCTCAGACACGAGGGTTCTGATGACATCACATTCACACATCATCACACCTTCCATCCACTCAGATCCACTCGTCACATAAAGTGTTTCCTAGTTCTCATGTTTTTAATGGTTTGGGAAAATAAATTTCTTACTTTTATAAACTTGACTTTCTTCTTGAATCAACACGACGTGTTCTACGATCCCTGAATAAACGAAGAATCCTAACTCTTCTGGTGAAACATTCAAAGACCAATCAGACTGGATTTCCATATTTATATGGAAATTCACATCTCATTGGTCAAATGTAGTTTAGTATATTTAGCTTTAAAAGCACCCAAAGTAAATACGTATGCTATTCCTACACATTATAGTTTGGATGAACGGAGTAGGAAGTGACGCCACCATCAGCGTCAGCTCTGAGGAAGTTCGCAGCCGCGAACGAAACTGTCAGCAAGGTAAAGAGAAACCTGTCCTGCGTTTTAAAAAAGAACCAAAAATGGAATTTGATACCCGGTTCTTCTCCAATCTAAATCCTGCCTTCAGAGACCGCATGGTCTGACGTCTGAAGACGTTTTCCTGAAATAAGAATCTCCTCAAGAGGACACCAACCTGCAATAACCCGACTCTCCTGCTTCTTTCTCTCCGAGTAAAAGGTTTTGGGATTCTCTCCGCCTCTAGCAGACATAAAAATCCTCTGCTGTTGTTAAGTTGAAGTATTTCAAAATGATTTCATGTACCGAGCGTCCAAGGTGCTGTAAAGATACGTTAATGCAGGTCTCTTGTGGCATAATTGCCCTGCAGTCATGCTGGAGCGTAATCAAAAGGATTGTAGCGTCTTACGGGGTTCTGGCCGATTTGAAACACATTAGTGGACGCAGAGTGTTCCCTCAGCCTGAGACAGAGGCCAGAAAAAGCATCGTGGAACAAACAGGATTAGAAAGCATCCATGAAGCAGCAGAACTCAGTTCATTTGCTGCACTTACAGGAGAAGCACTTCCTCTATTTTCAGACGTGCTCATCCTTGGACTGCTTTTATTTAAATGAACTGTCAGATGTAATTCAGTCGGCTCCATGTGAAGAAGTACTTTAAATGTGTGTGTGTGTGTGTGTGTGTGCACGTCTGTCCCCTGGGAGGTACGTGTAATAAATAAGAGGAGAGAAGCAGCACGAGAGTCTGTCAACACTCGATTGTTTGTGTGCCTGAGTTTTAGCGTGTGTGCACGGGCAAAGTGGCAGCGTATTTTATGAGCTAAAGGATGTGTTGTTTCAGTCCGTGTGTGTGTGTGTGTGTGTGTGTAGGTGTGTGTGTGTGTGTGTGTGTGTGTGTCACCGTGGCAGTGATCCATTGACCTGACAGCTCTTCCTGGGGGAGCACACACATCCCTGTTATTACTGCAGGACTGATTGACTGCTTTCGGCTCAGGAGACGCCAGTCAGTCAGTCACCCTGTTGACTTCCAACCAGAACACCCCTGAGTGGCGCGGACGGCCCACACCGATCATCAACGGTTATGAAGAACATTTCATTTCATTGCTTTGACTCCACAAGTCGGTGACGTATTTCTCACACCGGCGTGGTGAATCAGATCTCCGTGGCTACGGGACGGACGTCCAGGTCTCCAGGCATCAAAATGGAACCACTCTGGACTTTTGAACGGTTTGATTCGTCAGTTTGAAGCTCGATGTTTGAAATTCCCACAGCTTAGTCGTGTTATTATTAAGTTATTTCAGATCGATTATTTATCTCCCAGTAAACAAATCTGTTATCTTTTATTCAAATCGACCGTTTTAAAGGAAAATGAAGAAATCAGGTACCTTTGAAAGTACTTGAATGCAGGGGCGGATTTAGGACTGAAGAAGATCCGGGGCTTAGCACGCACGCACGCACACACACGCGCGCACACACGCACACACACACCCGCGCACACGCACGCACACGCACACGCACACGCACACACACACACACACACACACACACACACACACACACACACACACACACACACACACACACACACACACACACACACACACACACACACACACATCAACATCATATATGTTACAAATCACAAATATTTTCTAATAAGACTCACAAACCTGAGTCAGCACCAGTCTCATCAAAGCTGGGGTTCTGTCGCCGTACTTTTGGTCTAAAAAACGTCCTTATGTCCATCTTCACTCATGCGTTTCAGGCAGAGAGGGTAGAAGAAGCCGGCTGCTGAAGGGCTTCTTCTTCAGTGGTGGAGGCTCAGACAGGCTGTATACAAACTACTGCCAGCTGCGCCCTCTCTGTTGGACTTTGGTACTGCATGTTACTTCCGCGTTTGAGATCCGGGGCTTTTCATGAAAGATCCGGGGCTTGAGCCCAAGTAGCTGGGCCTAACGCCACCCCTGCTTGGATGGATTAGTGGGTCTTTGTTCCCGCTCCACATTCATCATAAATGATTTTTACTTCTAGTTTCTTAAGACAAGCATTGTTCCTTACTTCAGTTTCTGTTGGTGTCCCTCGGCTGCTCTTCTTCAGCCAGAACCTTCATCAGGACGAAGACGCTGGTGGTAAACGTCAGGAGAACTTCAGTCTGAAAGAACAGAAGCACACTTTACAGAGTAGAAGAATCTCTCAGGATAGCTGCTGCCTGCCCTGTTGCATCATGGGTATTGTAGTTCTGCCACAGCATAAGGACAACATCTAACACAGAAACAACAACAAAACAAAACTCTACAAACGTAGTCCAAATGAATGAAAGTACAATAAAAAGGCCTAAATGAATATATTTTGATAAGCAGTCTGTGAACATAGTTATGAATGTTTTGGTCTAAAGGAGGATTTATTAAACTCACAGCATTTTATGACTTTTCAAAGCCTCACATTGAATTAAACATGCAGGTGTCTCAGCAGCCTTGGACAGACGGTTATTTAAGGGTCTGAAAAGCAGCGCGGCGTCTTTGTAATAAAGTCATTTAAAATGTATTTGTTAGATCTAAGAAAAAAGTTGTTTTTTGTGAAAAACTAGATCTACAAACAAAGACTTTTATATTCTAAAGTCTTTCTGTTACTCGGCTGTTGGTACAAATATGATACAGAAACCTCAAATATAATGTGTCGTGTGACATTCGACTGTTGTTAGATGTGAATTCAGACAGACAGATTATTTTACATCCGTTTGAAACCGTCCTCAGTGCACGTCTCAATTCTACTAATTCTGTCCTTTTCTGACTCCTCCCCTACCATATTATATTTATAAAGCACGTTTAAAATGCGGCATGGGAGCTGCCCAAAGTGCTGCACAGGCTGGACCAAATCACTACTAATCAAAGCAACAAAAAACAGGATAAAAATACTGATCAAACCATGAAGACCTAATAAACACCTGATGGTCGGTCTGACTCGGACTTGTCTGTTCCAGAGTTCCCAAACCTGGAGCAACATTTTGTCTTTTTAGTTTAAAAGTATCAGAGTCAACAGCTTCTGTTTAAAACCGTTAAACAAGTCAAACACGACCGGAAAAATGCAGAGTGAACAAGAATCAAATGTGGGGAAGCCGAAACAACGCTGCAGCTTTGACTCACAAAAACAACTGAAGTGTTTCAGGTTATTTCTCCAAAATGTTCTGATCAACAGCCGATGAGACGGGTTATTAAGCAGAGAAACTTCAGTATCTCTATCACACACACACACATGTACACACGTGTACACACACACACACACACACACACATGTACACACATGTACACACGTGTACACACACACACACACACACACACACACACACATGTACACACGTGTACACACACACACACACGCGCGCTCACACACACACACACACACACACGTGTACACACACACACACACACACACACACACACACACACACACACACACACACACACACACACACACACACACACACACACACACACACACACACACACACACACACACACACACACAGGGGAACAGGATAAAAATACTGTGCTGACAAGTCAATTAATCAGATGTGAAGGTGCTGAGCAGAACAATCCTTTACAAGGCTGGAGTTCAAAAACATTGTGTGTGCCTGTGCGCGTGTGTGTGCATGTGTGTGTGTGCGTGTGTGTACACGTGCGTGTGTGTGTGTGTGTACACGTGCGTGTGTGTGTGTGCGCGTGTGTGTGCATGTGTGTGTGTGTGTGTGTGTGTTTCATTATCTATGTGAAGGAGGAAGACATAATGAATCCGGTGATACAAAGCTGGTATAAACCATCAGACAGTAGATGTAAGAAGCGTTCATATTTTTCGCTGGATTGTGAAAACTTGTTTTTGTACAATTAAATTCAGCAGAGACATAAAATATCAAGTCTGCAGTTTCCAAGTCTGCCCTGAGCAGAGAAACAACTAAAACATGTCGACCCTCCAGGCTGGAAGACGACAAGGAGGCATCAACCACCTCAGCTGAACGATGAGGAGGAGCAGCAGCTCAGCTCCTGAACTTCCAAGCTCCTCGTCGTTTCTCCAGGGCTGAACTAAACCATGGCTACGGATGTGTTAAGTTAAAGTTAAAGTGAATAGAAGGATTACAGCAAACCGTAACCGAGTGACAGGTCCTGGACTTCTAAACCTGATGCTTCATAAACAAGCAGAACGTTAGCTAACCAGTCGTCAGACGTTTTAATTAAAACAACTGGCTCTCTTGGTTGTTGTGATCTGATGCACACAGACGGCCAGAATGTGGTGTAAACAGCATGAATCCATAAATCCGTTTGTGACAACAGTCCATGTTTGTGGGTCTGGAGCCGCCTGGACAAGCAGCTCCGGCCACAACCGGTACACGTTTATTCATATTCATTCAAATGATCCTTCACAATAAATCAAACGGATATTCGGAGCATGAATATAAATTCAGTGGACCTCAGTAGACACCCCAGTCTTTAAACTGAGTTAAAATAAGAATTGACATCTGAACCATATCTGGGAAATTCACAACACTGATTTTATCAGCACACAGCTTCAACTAAAACGCCATACTCTTATTGTGAAAGGACTGAAAATAAAGACGGCAAAACTCACTTGATGGTTTTAGAAGCCTCTGTGTGCTCATAGTTTCAGCTTTTCTAGAGAAATGTTGTTACGCCCCCTCTCTGCAGGTCTAGGAGGATGAGGGGACTAACACAAGCAAATAGGTGTAAAAGTGTGTGTGAGGATAAAGGACGAGGAGGTTCGAGTAAAAACAAAAGGATTTATTAACATAAGGTGTCCGTGGGTGAAAGGCATAAATAAGGCTTCGTAATAATAAACTACAACATAAGCAGTCTCACTGCTTATGACAGAGGCTTTCTGCCAAAACGCAAAATATCCCCGGCTCAAAAGTCCTATGGGGAAAAAAAAGAACAACACCACGAAGGTTTAACCCTTAACAAGGCGTGTGAAAACACACTCAGAAGGTACCCAGGCTAATCTTGGATCCTTAGTAGAAAACCTAAACACAAATGAGCGAGGGAGAATCTCAGGCTACTCCTGGATCTCTATCAACAACCTTAAACCCAGCAGGAACGGTGTTAACAGCCTTAAACCTGTCTGGTAACGGTCGCTAAAGTGTCTGTGAGCTAAAGGAGAATCTCTGGCTACTCCAGGATCTCCTCGATGTCTGTTGCGTTCCTCCTTTTAAAGAGCTGGGAGCTGCTTGATCGCTGATGAAGATCAGCTGCTGTCTCTGCTGGCGTGCCTCTCTCCGAGGTCCTGAAAGGGCGCTGGAGCACTGGAGAGTGTGAGCTGGCCGCTCCTGGCGCTGTCCCTGGTGCTGGATCCCGTGCAGCGGGGACAAAAGGCTCAGGCTAGGATGAGAGGACGGACCGAGGGGACGAGGGTCGTCACAGCCTCCCCCTAAACAGCTAAGAAAGACAGTCATTAAAAGGATTGTCTTTCTTAAAGAACAAGCTCTAAAAACCAACTCAGAGAAAAAAAAACAATGCCTATGGAGAACAAATCTAGGATTCATTTCAGGTTGACAAAAAAAAAAAAAAAAACGGATGAGTCCCCACTGACTGCCTAACATTTCTTCTCTAAAAAACTTCAGTCTCGGCTTCATGTGATTGCAGGCGGGCAGATTAAGCACATGTTTTCCTAAGAAAACATACTAACCAGCAAGGAAGAGGGGTGGCCAAGCCGGCCCCTTTTCCTCCTGGGGTGCTCCCGAGATGGTGCCCAAAAGGACACCAACACTAGCCGCGACACACAACACTAATAAAAAAAACAAACAGGACATACCCCAAAGGGGGTATACCTCTAAAACCTACCTTTTGTTCATTCAAGTATAAAACGGTGCGCTCCGGTAAACATCTCTTGAACTCCTCTAACAGGATTAATTCCTTCAGCTCAGTAAAAGAAGACACTTTTGATGCTGCAACCCACTTTTCAAGTAATAAAAGCTTTTCTCTGGCGAACTCGACAAACGTCTGATGTGGCTGTTTATTGGTTAATGCTCGGAATCTTTGTCGGTATGCTTCTGGGACCAGTTCATAAGCAGTTAACACTGCACTTTTCACACATTCGTAATCTAAACTGTCAGAAAGGGACAAAGAAGACATTACCTCCTGGGCTTTTCCGGTGAGCTTGCACTGGAGGATCAACGCCCACACGTCACGAGGCCACTCAAGAGCTGCAGCAATGCGCTCAAATATCTGGAAGTAGCTGTCCACCTCAAACTCCCGAAAAGGTGGCACCAACACAATGCATTTACTTATGTCCAGTCTCTGTTTTATTCCAGGGGTAGTTTCTTCTCTTGTGGTGTCGGGTTCTGTCACAACCTTGTGCGTGTCAACATGTGGGTCATTTTGTTGGGAAATCTCGGCTTGTCTCCAAGCCTGGGCTTCCAGCTCAAGTCTTTTTAGCTTGATCTGAGTGTCGGCTTCCAGATCCATTCTGCGGATCTCCAGCTCCATCTCCATCAGACGGCGCTTCTCCTTTTCCTCGGCCTCATACTTTAGCTGAGCCATTCGGACTTTCAGACGTAGGTTAAAACGCTCCAGCGAACTCGGAGTAGAAAGTGGTGATACAGGATCAGACTTGGGCAAAGTTAGTGGTGAAGAAGGGGTCTTACTGTGAGCCGGCGGGGTCTGGTAGCCGGGAGCCGTCTCCTCGGGTGCCGCCGAAGATGGTCCTGCTCCGTTCTCATGGCTTGCGGCGTCATCCGCACGCGGGGGAAAGGACAGGAAGATCTCCAGTCCCTTTTGCAGGCAACAAGTTCAAGTTTTCCAAGGCAGCAATAACTGTCTCTTTTAGAACCTGTTTCGTCATTGTGCGGGTGCCATGGAGATCAAGGTGCTCAGCCACCTCCACCAGATCGCTCTTGCGGCAGGCCTCGAGCGCTTCCCGCGACGGTGCACGCAGAAACTCCTTTAAAGAAAACATAATTATTATAGAGCTCACCTGGGAAGAGCTAAAATCCAGAGAGTGAAACCACCAAAATGAAAGAGTCCCAGGGTACTTAACACACACTTAAGCGCAATGGGAAAAAAAAAACGCGGCGCACAACCTATTTCTTTATTACCGGGCAGACTTAGATTAAGTTCCAATTATTTATAACTCAAATAAATATCCCGGACGAGCCCCCATTATGTTACGCCCCCTCTCTGCAGGTCTAGGAGGATGAGGGGACTAACACAAGCAAATAGGTGTAAAAGTGTGTGTGAGGATAAAGGACGAGGAGGTTCGAGTAAAAACAAAAGGATTTATTAACATAAGGTGTCCGTGGGTGAAAGGCATAAATAAGGCTTCGTAATAATAAACTACAACATAAGCAGTCTCACTGCTTATGACAGAGGCTTTCTGCCAAA
>NC_091745.1:80065120-80077620 GCF_043380555.1 Nothobranchius furzeri | reverse complement strand
AGCTAACAGCGAGGCTGATGCAAGCTCCCGTCCTCCCTGTTCTGATGCGACGCCTCTCGCGTTAATCTAGTACGTTCGGGGCTGAAAAGTAGTTTTACGTTTGATTTCCTGTACCGGTTAATGTGGACCTCTTCTCCTCAGCTCACCATCGCTGCATCCGTTCACTGCAGCGCTCTAAAGAGTCATTGTTCTTCGCAGGGTTAATAAAATCAAGTTCTTTTTGTCTTTGCGACACGAACAGCCTGTTGCATCCTCCGCCTCCACGGCCAATGATGTCATCATGCTTTTGATGATGTCATTGTGAACAACAGACGTCACCACGCCTGTGGTGAGTTTTATTTTTAGCCAGTGCCATGGCTTCCTCTTGGAACCTCGTCTACTCTAAGATCAGCATGAGACAGCGACGTGTCTGAGTCACCTCCTCCCCTCGTTCGTCTCACTCCTCCTCCGTGCCCTCGCCTTCTCAAACCTCTCGACATGCTTTTCCTCTCCTGTTTTCTGTTTGTACCTCTTTTCTTTCCCTTCCTTCTCCTCACAGCTCTTCTTCTGCCTTTCTCCTCCTCTTTCTCTCACTCATCTCCTAATCCCTCCTCTCCACCCTAATTTAAACTCTTTGAAGCCTTCAATGAGGCTCCATAATAAGCTTCTCCCTCTCCAGGCGAGCCAAGAGAGCAGCCTCCCAGTAGCTTTCTGCCTCTCTGTGAGTGCAGGCACGTTAAAATGTGTGTGTTCTGATTATTAGCGCCTCTGCTTGTGAGCTTTTAAGCCTGTGTTTGTGCACATAACATACGAGTGTGTGCACACTTGTGTGAGTGAGAGGAGCGAAGCCTGAGGGGAGGAGACGGGCGTGTTGCGGAGCTTTATAGAATATGACTCAACGGCAGAATAAACTGTGTAAGGAGGTCATTGAAGCTGAATTGAATTAAATGAA
Source organism: Nothobranchius furzeri (assembly GCF_043380555.1). Lineage (NCBI taxonomy): Eukaryota > Metazoa > Chordata > Actinopteri > Cyprinodontiformes > Nothobranchiidae > Nothobranchius > Nothobranchius furzeri. Next base: position 80,076,689 of record NC_091745.1, on the reverse strand, counting down.
ATTGAATTGAAGAAAGATCTAAACTGCAGAGATTAATGTTATGGTTTACTCTCAGACGGATTTAAATATGGAAAGCCGAGGTCCACGAGATTATTCAGGACTGGTTTTCAGACGACACGCGGTTCGGGGTGGTGGGAGTTCAGACATGTTAAATGGCACGTTGCTTGTCTTTTAGTGGTTAACTGTTTACACATCTGTACTCATCTGTAGTCCAGCATTAACAATAAAACCTGTTTTCTGTTTTTCCTGTTAGGACACATCACTGGATGTTTCCTGACTGAACGCTCCAGGTGTGGCTGCAGCCTGGAATTCCATCATCAGCATCTCACTGATCTGAGCAGAAAGAAAACACCTGGAATTCTGTTTTATAAACTTCTTAAGACATGTAAAGAATGTTAAAGCTGCTGCCAGTGGTTCATTAAGGTTACCGTGGTAACCGCACACCCGCTTCTCCTGAAACCTGACAGCAAACGTAGTTAAAACTACGGAATCAGCAGGAAGCCTCAGACATCTTTTTGTTGCTGCTGAGGAAACATCTCAGGTTTTTCTGATTCATTCTGTCAAAACTCACAAAGTACTAGTTCTAATTAAACGGCACTTTTGACGTGTCTTTCATTTTCCCCCCAAAGGTGCTGATGATGAAATGTGAGAAAACGATTCTGTGTCAGCATGTTCAGCAGCAAACATCTTTTTCTTGTTCGTGGTTTCAGGGCTTCCGGGTTTGTGACATCATGTTAATGTTGTAGCAGCGTGTTTGCGTGCTCCACCACTGATCAGGCCAGAACGTTTAACCAGGGATGTAAAAGAACAAGCATCCGTAAAAACGCTTCTTTTAGATCCAACGATTCTTGTTTTTGTCTTAAAATAAGATCTGTGGCCAATTTAGAGTTCCCAGTCAACCCAATAAACGTGTCTGTGATATGCAGGCGTAAACTGGAGATGTTAGTCTGTGTGAGAAGGGTCAGATCATCGGCGTCAAGCAGAGAAAACATCTAAGGAGACACAGAAACGACTGAAACTGGGTTCAGAACTGTCCAACTGGTCTGATGAGTCCAGATGGACCCTGGTCCAGAGTGATGGCGGATCAGGGTAAGAAGAGAGGCAGATGATGTGATGCACCCATCATGCCTAGCGCCTACTGCACAAGCCTGTGGGGGCAGGGCTATGATCTGGGCTTGCTGCAGGTGGTCAGGTCTAGGTTCAGCTACAGGATGTGCTCCAGGAATGAGGTCAGCTGACTACCTGAATATCCTGAATGACCAGGTTATTCCATCTTCCCTGATGGCACGGCCATATTCCAAGGTGACAATGCCAGGATTCACCGGGTCAGATGGTGAGAGAGTGGTTCAGAGTCCAGACCTTAACCCCATCTTTGGGATGTGCTGGAGAAGGCTTTGTGCAGCGGCCAGACTCCACCATCATCCGTGCAACATCTTGGTGAAGCATTAACTTGTGTGTTATTATCAAAGCTAAAGGGGTCCAACGAGGTGTTAGAATGTGTGAGGGGCGACGGACGCACAGGAGTCAAGTGCTCGCCCCATAATCGGAAGGTTGCAGGTTCGAGCCCCACTGTCACGGAGGGACCGGTGGCGCCAGTGCTCGGCAGCCTCGCCTCTGTCAGTGCGCCCCAGGGCAGCTGTGGCTACATCGTAGCTCATCACCACCAGTGTGTGAATGTGTGTGTGAATGGATGAATGACTGATTGTGTTGTAAAGCACCTTGGGGGGCTCCAGGACTCTAGAAGGTGCTGTATCAAATACAGACCATTTACCATTTTCCATTTCTTGGGCTGGACAGAGTCTGTTAGCAGATAAAGGCTCTGTAAACGTTAGCATGGATGCAGCCTTCACTAGCTCCGCCTTGATGGGCGTGGCTGAAGATATCAGGCAGAATGAATGAACTCAGAAAAACATCCTGGTAAAGTGTTGATGGTGAACCCAAACAACAACAACCCGGGACTTCAGCAGGATTTCTCAACTGCAGATCTCGCTGAGCTAGAATGGATTAAGCAGCATGCAGCAGGCCCTCCGCGCTGGTTCAACACACGGCGGTGCGAGCACACACTGCCCACTGGCTCGTTGTCTACAAACACACACACACACACACACACACAAGCTCACGCCCCGCTCCGTGGCCTTATCTTCATGATGATAGTCATCAGTAGGGAGCCCACTGGCTGCAGCAGCAGGCTGCTTGGTAGTCATTACTGTTAGCTTAACTGTTTACACTCGTTAATCAAATTAGCAAGACACACACACACACACACACACACACACACACACACACACACACACACACACACACACACACACACACACACACACACACACACACACACACACACACACACACACACACACACACACACGAGATGTAAACAATGAGTCGGGCTTGGAGTTGCATCTTAGATTAATTATCTGTGTCCCAAAGCGGAGACGCAGTCAGAGACAGGGAGGTGGAAGAACGATCTCCACACTTCTGCAGGTAGAAAGATGTCAACTGGACGAATGTGAAGAGGTGATGAGGAGAGGCAGACAGACAGGCTGTATCTAAAGATGCAGACAGGCGGCGGGAAAAGTGGCGAGCAGAGCGGGAACAGTCGAGGCTGTGGTTTTATGTGTCTTCGTTTCTTCAGGTCAACCTCTTAAGGCAAGGCTGAGCTGAGGTTTTGATTCTGGTATGAACGGAGAGTGGCGATACATCCCAGCCTGGGCACTGACGATCAGTAGGTAGGGAGTAAGGTCGTTTAAACAGACCACATGTATTAGAGATGAATCTGGCCGCTAATCAGACCGCATCAAACCCATCCGAGCTCTGCGTTCGTGCCCGTTTCTGTCCAATGATGCCCTTAATCTTGTGTTTGCCATTAGAAATGTTATAAACTTCATGTGGTAAACGGCCTGTGTCTGTATAGAACATTCTTCGGGTTCTACAGCCCCCCAAGGCACTTCACAACACAGTCATTCACCCGTTCACATGCTGGGGAGCTGATGTGGCCACAGCTGCCCCGGGGCGCTCTGACAGAGGCGAGGCTGCTGAACACTGGCGCCACCGGGTCCTCCGACCACCACCAGCAGGCAAGGTGGGTCAAGTGCCTTGCCCAAGGACACAACAGCAGCATTCTCCGCAGGGAGCCGGGATTGAACCCGCAACCTTCCGATAACCCGCTCTACCTCCTGAGCTGCTGCTGTCCATATTTCAACATGTTTTACTTCATATAATTCAAACGTTAGGCAATGGTTTTAGAACGATGGCTGAGACCAGCCAGGTAAACAGGTGTGTTAACGAGGGCTGCATTCCATTCCGATGCAGTCCAGCTTCGATCATGCTCTGTAGAGCAACCGTCCCACTGCTGCAGAGGTGGAACACAGACTGGATTTTCTTGCAGAATTCAATAATGAAGAAAACAACGAAAGATGTTCATAAATACAGAGACTTACGGTTTAATGCAGTTCGGGTTTTATCTCTGTAGACTTGTGTTTTATTGTTGTCCCAAGCTGCGATGGACTGGCTCTCTGTCCAGGGTGAACCCCGCCTGACTGCCCACTGACCGCTGGAGATGGGCACCAGCAAACCCCCGCCCCGGCGACCCCACGTGGACAAAGCGGGTTCAGACAACGGATGGATGGATGGATGGATGTTGTCCGAAGAAAACCAACAGAGAACAACACATCCCAGGAACATAATACATCTGTGTGACAGCACAATGTGTGAGAACCTGAAGCATTTGTCAGAGACTGGAAGCGTTCTATCCCAAGCTTCATGAAGCACTTATGGGACAATAATCAGTTTGGAAAGTGGCTCGGTGCAGCAGCAACAGAACTGGTTGCTTTCGGTTTCCTCTTCAGCGTTCCACTCACAAGGAAACACACCACAGACCCCAAATGTGTCACAACGTGTGTGTGTGTGTGTGTGTGTGTGTGTGTGTGTGTGTGTGTGTGTGTGTGTGTGTGTGTGTGTGTGTGTGTGTGTGTGTGTGTGTGTGTGTGTGTGTGTAAAATCAAGCTTTTTGTAAAAAGAATCCAACGATGGAAATAAAACTAAAGGAGGTGAAACTCAGATTAGGAATCAGCCATAGGACCTCTCTCACACACACACACACACACACACACACACACACACACACACACACACACACAAGTAATGTGTCTATAGTTATATTGTGATGTCTTAGTAAATATTCTGTTTGGTGAGAGATAAACTTTATAGTATTTATCCTAGTGGATCTATAATTAAACGGGTAAACTAGCAGTAGCACATCCAACGTCAAGGAAAGTAAAGTGTTATCATCAGGAGAGGGAGAAGGTTTTAGTGGTTAGCAGCCGTGCGCTAAACCAGTTTTCACATTCAGAGTTGTGCATCTCTCTACGTTGTGTAGCTCTTCATGATTAAAGTCTGTGGGCGGGAAATAACGCCACTTATGCCTAATAAACCCAACTGCTGTTGGTGAAAGTAGAAACACAACATAACAACCAAACAACCAAAGTCATGGCAACAACAACCTGAAAAACGGTGCCGTGTGCTTTCTCTTCTACCGTGTTTGTTTTTACTCAACAGCCCAAATGCTGTTCTGCAGCTGAGTCCAACCAGACATCTGGAAGAAGCTGTTTCAGGTCATGTTTTCATTGTAAGCCCTCAAGTTAGATAAAGTGGGGAAAAACACATTAAATCTGCTAAAACAGTCCAGTTTTTACCCGTAATAATGCTGCTAAACCGACCGAGCAGCGGATAGTTTTAATTCAAACATAAAAGTAAAATAAGGGACAAAAGTCACCGATGTGCTGGTCGGTTGGGTTATTTCATCATCGGAGGCAAACAAAAACTTCAACCAAACCAAAAACCAGTGGCTCACCCCACGCGTGCTGGTCCGTACCCAGAGTCTCCACCTGACCAGTGGATGTGAAGGAGAAGAGGCGTTTTCCAGCAGAGCTGACAGCCTCACAGAGGATCTGGTTCACTTCTGAAAAGCTTCTCTGTGCTTTGGTTCACTCTACCGCTGCTACCAGACGATCTCCGGTGCTCTGCTCCAGCTCCTCCCTCACCACCTGTTTGCTATAATCTGCACACCTGTTTTCATTCCAGCATCAGCTCTCTCAGCCTGGTGACAGATCCTCCTGTTGCTCAGGGGTCCGTGTTGGATTTACACTGATTCTGAAAATGAAAACCTACCGTAACCACAGCAACGTGAAATCAGGTAAGAAGGTGTTCCTTCAGCTCTTCAGGAGCACCTTTGCTTTACCCGGCTCAATAACGTCGCTGGTTTGGTGTAAAGTCTCTCTGCTGCCTCGTCTTCTCCCTGATTGGACCAAACATTTCTTTTCTAGTTAAAACAGACTTAACGGCTCCCTGCAAGCAAACCAGGACCAGAGCATAAAACCAGCCCTGCTCTTTATTGCTCTGTGGTTTCTGATCTCAGATCTAATTGTGACACTTCCTGTGGTGGATGTGCATGAGTGCTGATTGATCCGCCACCAGACAGCTTTATACTTGTAATGAACCGTGAGTTTAACATGTTTCATCTCCAGCAGCTAATCACTTAGCTCCTCTGTGATGCTGGAGCATACGGGCCAACATCACAGCTCCGTGTGCATCGAATAATAAAGATCTCTTTGGTTAATTGTCACGGGCCTGAGTGAAGAAGGACGTGCACGATCCAACAGCTGGATTAGGAGTTCATCTTTGATTTTTACCCTCAGATGATGGGAGGTGCAAAAGATGAGCTGAACAGAAACTGATTAAATGTAAACTTCGGGAAATGACAGAACATGATGGAAAGAGCTGGGGAAGATGACAACACGTCTCAGACTGAGCAGAAAGCAGGTGTGCTTACTGGAAACAGGGATCAGACCTGCACACTGCTCTCTCAGCTGGCTCTGAACCATCCCTTTAGTTATGCTGCTATAGAAGAGGGCCGGGTACTCATGTGTACTCATGTGTACTCGTGTGTACTCGTGCTGGGGAAACGTCATCAGCAACAGCCCGAATACTGTTCCAAGTATTTATCATGGCAAGTTTGCTCAAAGGTCCCGGATGTGTTCATGCTCCACCCCCCGTATCGAGGAGGCTTCCTTCTGCAGAACTGGGACAGCAAAGTATCCCATAATGCATTGCACCACTAACAATTACACTCCTAATGACAGAGGAGGAAGCTCATAACTGTAGTTTTATATCAGAATTATAAAGATGTCCGTTATTGTAAACAACTGTGTGTGACCTGTTATATTTTGTGTATTTTTTTCTTCAGACTCATCGTGATCCCTCAAAACGCTGATTAGCTCACCGACTATAAAAATAAAAGTAGCGGTGCCTCTGGAAATGCTGCTATTTCATCCATTTTGATTGAAGATGGACCAAATAATCCACAACTAATGTAATGGCCGGAACTAGAGGACCTGTGAAGACACAAACACAGTAAGACGTTTTAACTGTCTTTATTAGCCTGAAGCTAACAGGAGGAGTTACCGGGGTAAAACTCAGGTAAGAGCAGAGTCGAAGGCAGGTCGAGACGAAGCGGGTACAAGGAGCAGGCTAGAGATGTGGTCGAAGACAGGCGAGGGTCAGGCGTGGAAACGAGGTCAGGAGGCTATGGTCAGGCAGGATGAAAGGCTGGAAGATTTACTAGCAGGAGCGTTCAATAATCTGGCGCCGGCTTGGTGTTGATCCTGGAGTCCCGTAGGGAGCGATGCAGGTGGAGCTGATGAGGAGTTGATGTGAGACAGGTGGTCTGGATGAGGTTGCTGGGGAAACAGGGCTTGGCTGGAGCGGGGTCATGACAACCAACGTGTATTTGTTGTTATTTTGTTATTTCAGGGACAAACTAGACGTTTATTTTTATGTCAGGTCGTTTTTTAACCGCTCACATCGTCCTCGTCCTCCCGTTCTTGGTAAAATGAGCTTTCAGCTATACGTTTCTTACGTACTTCTCAAGTACACAAGAATGTACTACGGTACTTGAGTACTGAGAAACGGGCCCACGCATTCGGCTTGGCTGACCAGGTTCCAGCTTGCCGAATGGGACGCGACCACTCAGCGGGACAACGTGAGACTCCAGCGCATCGAGGTACAGTTGCTGTTTCTGTTGAGGCAGATGTGGTCGATTCTGGATCAAGTTCCTTCATAAAAAGTCTCCTTTCCCTCTCATGCATGTCCAGGAGAAGGAGTCCAATCAGACTATTCAAACTAATCCCTTAATGTTCACATTTCCCATTATGCAAGATAAAAACGACTTTGGAATCGATATTTCAGCTACTTTCAGGTGATGTGGCAGATGAATCTGCAGAAACCATTTTAACGGTTGATCTCCTCAAATCATAGGACTGATTGGATTTGTTGCCCTTACTTGTTGTCTCTATGAAAGTCCCAAAATGAAATGTCAACGTGTCAGCGTCACAGATTATTTATGCTACAGCGTCTGCAAATAACCTGCAGCACTTTCAGATTAGTTCTGAACTCTTCAGGAAAATAATTTCTTGGTGATTTCAGCATTTTGTTCAGATGTTCTCCTCGTCAGAGTTGCTGCTAACCGCCTTTTGTTCACTGCAAATCTTAAGCTGTTGTGTTTGCATGAATGTTCAGAAAGATAAGCAGATAGAGGCGCGTAGAAGCAGACTGTGGACATGCACGCCACTCAGACTCAACACGCATTCACACAGACTGCAGAGAGGACAGAAACGCTGCCAAGAGCTGAGAACACCGGCAGCCGGGAAAAAGGAAAAGGAGGGATAAGAAACCAAACACACGCTGAATAAAAGACAAACAGGAGGTGAATAAAACGATACAATGAGAGGGAGGGAAATCCGGGAAACCAGCATAGAGACAGAGAAATAGAAAAGGATTAGAAAATAGAAAATAAAAGGAAAAATCAGGAATAAAAATAAAACGATGAATGAAAACTGCAGCTGCAGTTTTGAGCTTCTTAGAGCTGAAATCCACCAACCTGAAGCTGAAGAGTGATTTTTCCTATTCATCAGAAATCCTGACACCCAACAAGGAAAGCTGCTTTAAAAGTGCACAAACAACATCTTCTGTTTTAAACTCTTTCTAACTCGTCCCTCACTTCAACAACCTGGGATCAGTTCGGTTTTCCATCTTGGTCCTGGTCTCAGACGGCTTCAGGCCTAGTCCACATGTAGTCAGGTTTTTTTTAAAACCAATATCCGCCCCTCCAAAAACTTGCATCCACACCACCTCGTTTTAAAAAAAAACTGTCCACACGTACCCGGATAAATACGTTGTTAAGGACATGCCAGACCTGTAGGTGGCAGTACTTCCCCCGTTCTTAACCTCGTCCTTCGTCTGTGGTCTTCCGCAAGGAGCAGTAATTCCTCTTGCAAAAACAAACAAGCAAAAAGCGCTTGGACAATTGATGAAGCGAGCGCAGCTCTGAGGGCATCCATGCTGTCGGCTAGTGTAAACACAGGTCGCACACGTGATGTCAGCATTTTTTTGTCGCGGAAAGTGACGTTGCGGACCTTAAAACTCCGGTTTTGTCCGTCCACACGCAGACACCCAAAACGGAGAAGACGCAGATCTTCACTTTGGCCGGAGTTTTTAAAAAGATCCGTTTTCGTGTGAAAAAACTCCGTTTTCGTGTGGATGACAGGCCAAAACGTAGAAAACTATCTATGGACAGGGCCTGAGTGAACAGCATTTGTGTTTCTGCAGAAGCCAGTGTGCTACGCTGTAATGATCTGTAGTTTGTATATTTATACACTGTAATTAGATCTAAATATTATAATCAGAAGAGGCTGTTTTTATCATCAGGGAGTTTACTTAAACACTCTGTATTGACTGAGAGACAAGAAAAGAGAGTTGGGATCGTTTAAGAATCTTTAATTTCTATAATTATAAATTCTTACTATCTACCAGGACTAACTCTGTGATGGATGCATATGGATTTGAATGTTTCGTGTTGGTGTGTGTGTGTGTGTGTGTGTGTGTGTGTGTGTGTGTGTTGTTCAGAATCTCTAGGCTGGCGTAGCGAATCTGGTTGTTATGACTAGGAACCACGAGGCTTCAGGAGCTGATGACATGAGCCGCCATTTTGCCGCAACTACGTACCCTGTGGAGCCTCCCGTATAGATCAGGAAATGCCAGGTCCTCGGACCTCGGATGTACTGGAGCTGGTGAAACAGCGGTCGCAGCACTACAAAGCCCGTCTGTGGGTCGGCTCCCGGTATCAGCGGCAGGCGTCAGCAAGTTCACTCTTATTTTGAAGGAACGTCGTCTTGTTGTTCAAACGACGGAAATCTCCAGCTTGACAGTTCTCAGCTTAAAGTAGGAAGTACATCTGGCCAGGCTGCACTTCTCTTTTGCGGTGATGGATCGAGAGCTGGTTGAAAACTACGTTGAGAGTATGATGTAACTCCTTTGGAGCTCAGATCGAACAGAGCTGAGGATAAAATGGCGTTGCCTTGTTTTATATCCCCTAATTGTTTACAAATCTTAGTAAACCGGATTGGACAGCTTCATTAAACAACCCAGATTCTCTCTACGACAGACGAAAGTTCTGATTGGTTGAAAACAATGTGTCATGCGTTTCCATGGTAATGTAGATCAGTCTGTCTGGTGCAGTCCTGTTTATTCATTTAAACACTGAACTCATGACATCTTTATTTCACAGATCATTCACCTGATTATTAATGATCAACATATACTCTGATTAGCTTTATCACAAATAAAGTACTTTGATTAATTAATGGAAAGCGTTCTTCTTCTCTTCTTCTGTCTCTTCTCCTGGAATGTAAACATACTGAACCCAGCATCCGACCTTGGCGGTGTTACTGTGTGAAGGGGCAGCTGTTAAGGGCAGACAATAGGATCTTAATAACGCCACATGTTGAAGTTGAAGCTGCTACTGAACTCCAGTTTGATCCAAATCAACCAGAGAACAGCAGGAATCAGTGATAACCAGAACAAGGAGGTAAAAATCGATAAACGTGTGTGAGGATGAAGGATCCTGGATCCTGTATGAAAAGAACATTGTTTAAATAAAACTACAATCATCTGCAAAACACTGTTATTAGTTCATCAGTAGTGTGTGAGAAGGCAGTTGTTTTACTTCATTTCAGTGACAGATTTAAAATCCATTTCTCTAAAAACTTAGCAAGTTGCTTTTTGTCTTCACCGTTTCCCACGTTGGTCCAATCAAGACACACAGAGAAGGATCCGTGGGCGGCAGTCACAGAGAAGGAGATGTTGTGCTAATTATGGTTTACCCCTGGTGTGGGTGGAAATTACTACCTAAAATAACAACTTCCTGGTTCTATTCTCAGCTGAGGTCAGCAGCGGAGGAGTACGACACGCTGCGAGGCAGTGATACGGCTCCGTCAGTTTGTCCCACACCTGCTGCGTATCCTTCACTCAAACGCTGTGTGTGTGTGTGTGTCTGTGTGTGTGTGTGTGTGTGTGTGTGTGTGTGTGTGTGTGTGTGTGTGTGAGACAGAGAAGTGAATAAAAAATGTGGACAGTGTTTGATGTGTGTGTATTTTTGTACCCAATCAAGGTCATTTCCATCGTTCTTTTAAATCAGGGATTAATTACATTTTTCTACAAAGGAGACATGTGACACACATGAGTCATGTGACACACATGAGTCATGTGACTCTGACCACAAACACACAACCATCAGGTTATTGAGGAGGCTTCTATGACCCTGATGTCAGCAACATAAGCTTTTATGCTAGGGTGTTTCTAACACGGCCAAACAGCAAGACGATGTCATGATGGGAAGAAGTCGTTCGGTAATCTCGTTATTTTACCAGATTATACAAACGTTCAGATTATACAAACATTCTTTGGGTTGATGGACTTTGTGTGAAACGGCTGAGAGCGGTGTGAGAGTTCATAGTCATCAGCTGATCTGGGTTCAGCATAAAGGAGGTTCAGAAAATCGTGTGTGTGTGTGTGTGTGTGTGTGTGTGTGTGTGTGTGTGTGTGTGTGTGTGTGTGTGTGTGTGTGTGTGTGTGTGTGGTTGGCTGTAAAAGGTCTGGTTTTATCTCTGCAGGCTGGTTTGAATCAATAGTGCTGGAAAGTGCTGAAATAGCAGCCTGATGCACACACACACACACACACACACACACACACACACACACACACACACACACACACACACACACACACACACACACACACACACACACACACACACACACACACACACACACACACACACACACGAATGTATATGCAACGATACAAAAGGGTGACTCACTCGAGCAGCAAACATAGATGAGAGCGCTGACTTCTGAAATGACACACACACACACACACACACACACACACACACACACACACACACACACACACACACACACACAGAGAACCGGGGTAGAAGATGACTCCTGACATAACTCCAGGGTTTGGAGCAGTGAGATCGGCTACTGCTTTGTTCAACATGCTGAAAAGTTCTGCCCGTCCTGTTCCTGATCCACTCACTCGACCTTAAACGGTTTACAACCTCTTGAGTCACGAAGCTGGAGCAGAAATGAGTCACATTCCCACAACGTCTTCTGCTCTCTGACCACCACAGCTTCATCTGCTGCCATGGTCACATGTTCTTGTCTTCCC
>NC_091745.1:80042620-80060120 GCF_043380555.1 Nothobranchius furzeri | reverse complement strand
GGAGTCAAACACTGTTTCCATCATGGGAGAAGAAGTGGAGGTGGTTGAGGAATACAAACACCTTGGAGTTCACCTGGACAACAGACTGGACTGGAGAAAGAACAGCGAAGCCGTTTACAAGAAGGGACACAGCAGACTGCACTTCTTGAGGACACTTAGGTCCTTCAGTGTCTGTAGCAAGATGCTGCAGATCTTCTACAAGTCTGTTGTTGAGAGTGTAATCTCTTCAGCCATCGTCTGTTGGGGTAGCAGCATCAGAAGCAGGGACCTGAAAAGGCTCAACAGCCTAATAACAAAGGCTGGTTCTGTTCTGGGGACGACTGTGGAACCGCTGGAGGAGATCGTGCAGAGAAGGATTCTCCAGAGAATCAAGAACATGATGGACAACCCTGAGCATTCTCTCCACAAGACTGTCCGACAACGGAAGAGTGTCTTCAGTCAGAGGCTTCTTCAGTTTGGCTGCAACACTGACCGCTACTGGAGATCCTTCCTGCCAACAGCCGTTGTAATATACAACACCTCTTTGATGACTTGATTATTATTATTATTATTCTGAGCTACTACAGCAATCAGTTTCCCTCTGGGATTAATAAAGTACTTTTGAACTGAATTGAATGAGGCAGAAAGTTGAAGTTGAAAGGTCGTCAGTGTCAAAATTCATGTAAAGATAAAGACGTTGAACTTTTCTCTCCTGTCACCTGACCACCTTCTGATTTTATTTTGCATCCTCAGCATTCGTTCATTCCTTATCGCACACACACACACGCGCACACACACACACGCACGCATGCACACACACGCACGCACGCACACGCACGCACAGGCGCACGCACGAGCGCACACACACACACACACTTAATTTGACTTGCCAGGAATGAAACAGTGCGATTCGCTTGACTCGGTCCCTGGACATGTATCTTAAGGCAGTGGGGAGTGTGTGGAGCAATCAAGTGATAAAGCTTATTATCTGAGAGGAGCTATATTCTAAGACTTATCATCTAGCAGGAGTTAAATGACTTTCAGGTCCTCAAAGGCCCAGTGACCTGGTTTGACTCTGGATATAGAAGAGCTGGTTGGACGAAGGGAAAAGAGTGATGTGTGGAAAAGGAGAAAGAGGAGGAGAAAAGATGAGGAGATGCTTGAAGTTAGGACTGGGAGAAGGTGAATCATCGGTGTAGGCAGTCGCTGTTCTGACTTTTTGCAACTACTGTCAAACCAATAATCTGTCAAGGCTCGGCAAATACTTTGTATTTCCTAAAGCTGCCAGGGGCTGCATCATTCCTCTGTTGAGGCGGAGCAGGTAGCGTCTATAGACACTGTACATCATTATACTGCCTTGGATACATGGGGGTTGGCATGGCAACAATAGATTTAGAGTATAGAGGGATGGTTGCACCCTGTGGGACATCATGTTACAAATTACTTTTGTACTCCGATAAATGGGAATTTCCAAATATACAGCAACACCGTGACAGGGTGAGTCAAAATAAAATATGTGTGATTACATGTTAATGTTCTGGTTTACCGATGCTAGCTAGGCTTCATAGTCAGTTCAGCTATTCCTCCTTTCTTTGTCTTTTAGTGCCGGTTGTTGTTGAGTTCATCAGAAGCGACTCTCCAACTCTTAAAGGAAAATGTTTTTTTACCTTATTTTTAAATGTGATCTGTCTCTGAGTGTTTGATGCAGGCTGAACATGAGAATAGTCTCCTACACCTGTCTCCTGCAGTAGCTTCTGATAGAAAACAGACGGTGAGACTCTAGGATTAGAAAATCCCGACAGATCTACGTCACCCTGTCACTTAAAGAGCAAAAAGCAGGTAACATTTTTTTAATTAATATAAAATTTTGTCCAAACAGACTATTAGAAAAGCTTGTCGTGGATATTTGGTTTTGGATCCATAAAAGCAGTTTTCTAGTAAAAAGTTCCTTTCTCTTATTTCTAACTCTGAACCTCCGACGTAACCAAAGGGAGTCCGAAGCTCGGCTGCCTCAGCTCAGTGTGGAGAGTGGCTGGTTTTAGGGTAGAGAGGTCATGTGACCCAGTCAGTGTGTGTTCACCAGTGTTGGGTTGTGTTCATGGTGATAAACTAGAGTGTGTGAAGGCTGTACCAACTCCAGCATGTCTGGACCTCGAGTCCACGGGTTTCCAGACAAGAGAAACAACCCCTCTATCTCTGTGTCTGAGGGTGTTTCTGCAGCTGAAAGACATACTTCTGTAGCCCACATCAGTCGGTACCGAGTCAGAGAGGTCCACGCTGGGCTCCGGAGACCCGTGGTGGGGTTTAAAAATGAAATGCGGATTTCTGGAGCTCAGATCACCATCAGAACCATTTCAGAACTGACCTCCAGAAGAGACGTGCTGCTCAACGGACCAGTGGAGCTGGTTTCTGGGTCAGAACCGGAACAGAACCACCGCCTGGACCTCCGGGAGAGGATCATGTGCAGCTTGATGTGCAGCTGGACTGGCTCGCTGGTGTCTGGGTCGAATCCAGCACACAGAAGGCCGCATGAGCTCCAGAACCGGATGACAGGCGGCTCTCTGAGCTGAACTGGGTTAGGTGAATGGAGAAGGAGTGTGAGACCGCTGACAGACGCTCATTAGTATTAATGTGATGTTAACTGACGATACTGTCTTAAGTGTCTGGTACATGATAGTAATCTGTACTATACTGTGATGCTAGCACATGAGTTTAAGCTAACATGGTTAAGTCAAGCTGCCCCCCCCCCCCCCGGTTTAGCGTCCAGCAGCGAACGCCTCAACTAGCAGAAGCTAACTGTTAGCATTAGCAACTCCACCACACAGCAGAACTCCTCCAGGCTTGTGTTATTTGTGGAGATAAAACGTTAACGTTGCAGAGCAGAGTCAGTGTTGTTGTTGCTGTTAGCCAATCAGAGGAGTGATTTCCACATATGAGGAAGTAAAACTCCAGATCCCGCCGTCTGAAGCTCAGCTCTTATCTGGCCCGCTTCTAGTTCCTGAAGCTGGAGCACCAGAGCTTTTTTTCTAACAGCGATCAACTCAAGACATTCATTTATACCGGAGACCACTGCAGATGTGGTTTTATGATGTTCTTCAACATATTAATGATTATAGTGAAGAGGCCTGTTTACAAAAGATCATAGGTGGCTTCTTTCTGGTTCTCGACCTGAAGATGGTGGAATTCTTCCTCTGGGTTGGGACTGAGTCTGAGCCTCAAGCGTTCCGGTCTTTGCTCAGCGAGTGGTGGTGAGATGGAGCTCTGGTTGTGAAGGTGCTGAACCGAAAGGCAAGGCTTTGGACTTTCTGGTCCATCATCCCTCACCTGTAGTCATCATTTTTGAATTATGACTTGAAGGAATGTGATCCCAAGCCACAGAAAAGAGCATGGAGCGAAATAAGTCAGGTGATGTGGTTGTCCCACGGCGGAATGTTTCTGAGCAGGTCCCACTAGAAAGATGCCTCAGGCAGACCTAGAACCTTGAAGGTTCAATGCTTAAACTTAAGAGTAATGTTGTTGGATGTTATCTTGAGTTTTTTATTGTATCGCGTCAGCCTGGAGGACAGTGGCATGCTTTAGGAAGAGCTGGAGGATGTTGCTGAGGAGAGTGACGTCTGGGTGGTTCTGCTGGACCTGTCTCCCCAGCCCAACCTTGGACCAACATCGGAAATCGGATGGAAGATTTTCTGTGTCTTGAACCATGTTCTTATTACAAAAATAATAATTTTAATAGGCTGTCATGTTTTTAACTACAGCTTATCGACCAAAGCAGGTCCTGCAGCACCTTCATATGTAGCTCTTCACTGTCATGTGAGCACGCATTGGTCTATGTGCACCATTGTTCCTAACTAACTAACTAAAACTTTATTTATATGGCGCCTTCACACGGCCCAAGGACCAAACAAAGCGCTGCACAGCAGAATTAAACATTAAAAAAAATAAAAACATATAAAAACATTTAGAAACCAACAAAAACATGCAGATAAAATCTAGGCGGGGCAGCAAAAAACATTAACGAGGCTCTTCCTGAATAAAAGCTAAAGAATAAAAGTGAGTTTTCAGCTGGCTCTTAAACTGTTTAACACATGCAGGCAGCTCATTCCAGAGCCTCGGCCCCAGCACCGAGAAAGCACGACCCCCTCGAGATTGTAGTCTGTGTTTAGGAACGACCAACAGTCCTTGCTGAAGGTTCCTTGAGGGAACATAAGGATGGATCAGATCCGATGGATAACGTGGAGCCAACTCATGTAAACATTTAAAAACAAACACAAGAACTTTAAACGAAAAGAGGCTGGAAGCCAGTGTAGGGATGCCAAGACGGGCGTGATGTGTTCAGATCTCCTGGTACCAGTCAGTAACCTGGCTCAACATGTTAATGTTCCACAACATTAAGACCACTGAAAGGTGAGTTCATGAAGACTCGTGGCTGTGAAGGTAACTATGCCTCCGTCTGCATGATAACTCGTCATCACCCTTTAAAACCTGCTCATGATTCAAAACCCCATCATGATAACTCCTCTGGACCACACGCAGCAGACAGACGCCAACGATCTGCACTTTTCTGACTAACACAAATATGTTGAGTTTCCTAAAAACAAGTCGCTCGTCCAGTCACGTCACTTTTAAGCCAACATGGGGAAATTCAGACGACTTAACACTTGCAGCCTCAGATTAGCGGTGTCTCATTTAGCTTATTAATGGTATTGGAACCATTTTGTGTCCAGGAAGGATGAAAAACACATTTGTGACCGACGCCAGACTACTGAAGCGGTAATTGTGCTCTGATGGAAGAGAGGATGTGGCATTATTTCTGAGTACCAATCAGGATGTTTTATCTTCTTTACACTTTGATTATTTCATTATTAAAGTTGTTGAGAAGAGCTCGAGCCTCGGCTCTCGGGAGCTTTAACGTGACCTCGTTGAGCGTCTGTTTTCAGGCGTTATCAGCCTGCAGCGTTTTACCTTCCAGCAACTTAAAGGATGCTAACAAGCTCGCTGTGAATTAATGTCAGCTCAGCTCCTCTTTACACATCCAGTATCGACAAGGCTAAAGCAAAGTAAGAGCTGTTTGGTTGGGGAAGCGTTTCTCTTTTCTGTAAATGAACGAAGCACTCCTCCGGCTTCAAACTCACCATGTTAGCATGAAGTGCTTTAAAAGCTACTTAGACAAACATTCCTCCCACTAAGTGCAGCACATGGTGGAGAATTAGGCCCACCTAGAGAAAAAGATTTATTGTTGCTTCATTGGGACAAAATGTAGAAAAACTTTGAATATTTTCAAAATAAAGTCGAACCAACGATGTGAAATCGTCTCAATTCTGTTTCCAGAAAAATAGTTGAAATGACAAAAATAAATGGAGGTTTTAATTTCTGAATGAATGTCAAGAAAGACTAAATTTGGGCTGTTTTGGTCAAATCCGATGAAACAAATTCTTCTGCGATCCTGAACCGGACGTCATTAGTTCTGGTTTTGACTGCAGCGGTGCAGGTTCACCCGCCTCCTCAGGGTTTTCTACGGGTTCCCCGGGTTCCTCCCACAGACGACGGAAGTGCACGATGACCTTAAAGTGTCCCTAGGTGTGAGTAGGTGTCCTGCTAGACATTTGTCTGTATGTGTCCTGACCTGGTGACCTGTCCAGGGTGTCCCCCGGCTCTGTTTGACCCCTGACCGATTCAGGTGGGATTATTATTGTAACTCCGAGTTTTGAGTGAGTTTCTAACTGGTAAAACATTTAAAACCACTCAGGACTTTTTCTTTTCAACAGTCCAAGGCGAGGGCTGGACGCCTCCTTCACAATAAGAGTCTCCAACATTCACCTCAAAACTTTAGAAACACTAAAATGTTCATAAAACAATTATTTTTGTTTTCTGGTTAAACTGGAACTGCAGCCTGAACCGCTAGAAATAAAACAAGAAGCCGGGTACAGCATGAAAGTAGAAAATTAGGAATATGAGCTAAAATTCCAAGTAACCAAAGACTCATACTTGGGTCTTTCCACCAGAGTTGGTTTAGTTTTCCTTTTAATCTCCAAAATAACTTAAAAGCTGTTATTTTTTCACATTTGGCACCAAATGCCGTTGTAATAACATTATTTATCATATCCCAAAAGACTGCTGATCTCTGCAAACAAAGCACAAACCTGCACAACAGGGCCTCGGTTGCTTAAGATTATTCTTTATTATGAAGTGCCACAAATGCTTTGTGTTCATTGTGCTTACATTGTCTGAATACTGGCTCAGAAAGGAAAATAGATCCAGGAGGTTGTCGCTCTAAAGCAGAGCTGCGGACCTCCTGGGAGTTAAGTGTTTCAGATTTACAGCAGTAAAAACATCTCAACCCAAAGGATTCGTCACAAACCCTCCTGTCATAAAGGATTCTTTAGGTTAGCATCGTTCTACAAAAGAAGAAGAGGTCAAGCTAGTTTTTATTTGTTGTTTCTGCTCTACCTGATTTCTAGTTAGTTTTTATTGTGCTACTTTCTTTAAGGTGGAGACGAGTGCGATGGAAGTGCTGATAGAGAGCAGACCCGGAGCTCGCCAGGAGACAGACGCCGCTGGAAAAGGTCCTTCCTCCCGCTTTAAAACCAAAAACTCACCAAAGACTCAGCTGTGAGTGCAAATTAGCATCTGGATTTTTACAACACAGTAACAGCTTTGTTAAGTACTCATCATTTAGAAACATGACATGCAAACACAAAGATGAACGTTTCTATGGCTCAAAGTCCGATTTTTTTTCTTTTTTTGCATCTTTAAACTTGATTCATATATTTCTGACAAGGTAGCAACACTAAGGTGGAAGTTTTCTTTAAAATCGTGCCTGATTTGCACCCGTGGATGTTTGGCTCGCCACTTTAAAACAAGAAAAGCAAAGTAAAAAAAACCCAAACGCACGATTCAGTTGAAATAGTCAGCGCTCAGATGAAACTGGAGCATCAGCAACAACAAAGGCTGCAGTTTGGGACTCGCGTTCTGATTTCCAACATTAAGAAAAACATACGACTGAACTGTGATCTGCATGTCAGAGTTTAGCATTTCTTTACAGCAGAAAAGACTAAACAGAGACGAGCTGCAGACGTTCCACCTCAGAACGCTGTCTTTGACCCATCCAGTGGTTTCCCTCGATGGTGCCGACCCGTTCCTGTCAGTCTTGAGGAAGCTCAGAGATTCACATCTACGTATTTAATCATTCCAGTCTCAAAAACCTGAACGCTGACAGATTTTGTGATCTAATGGCTCATCGGCAGGCACGGTGTGCTTACAAGTGCATGCATTCACTAGCATGTTCCTGTTCAAGCTCAAGTTCACTAAACACTTTTAAAAAGTGGCACAAACACATAAAAACGCTTTTGTTTTTGTTTTGGTCGGTCTGTCTCCTGGAAAGCTCCGTGAATCTGTAGAAAAGGTTTCTGAGCTGCAGAGATTTGGGTTCAGCAGCACCGGCGTCGACCACGTGGGTCTGCCGGTGGATGCATCCTCAGAACAGCAGCCTACGGTTGGGCCAGCGGGGCGGGCCTACTGCAGAACCATCAGGACTGTGAAGCGTGATCAGACCAGCTGGAGCGCGGGCCTGCCTCTGTGGCTGAGGGATGTTCTCGTTATGGTGTGGAAGTGCTCTGCAGGGAGGCCTGAATAATGCATCGCGTTGCCGTTGGCATCAGTCCAACTCCAGCAAAGCACCAAACTTTGTCTTGGAGACTGAATCGAGAGTTAGATGATGTCTGTCATGTTGGGTTCATGCACACCTCAGAAGGCTGGAGAGCGTTCTCCTGCTGCTCCTCCGGCGTTAGCCAAGCTAGCACACGTTGGCCACGTCTCATCCTGCAGTAGGCCTGGCGCCGCGTGGGCAGCTGATCCCAGCCTCCCTAGCCTACGTCCTACATTAGATCTACTCACTAAGAGGCAGGCAGTGCATAACGAGAGAGGAAAGGACTGAACTTTTCTTTTTGCTGCTCTAACACTACGTTGGCATGTTCCCTGATGTCCTCAATGTTAGTATTCTTCTGTTTATGACTATAGGTGAAGGAAAACATACCTGATTTTTAAACTGCTATACAGTAGTAGGTAATGCTTCATAACTTCATCGTAAAATACCATGCATTAGGTGATTATTGCTTTAAAGAGTCCCACGGAGGCTCCGAGAGAAACAAAAATATCGCCCCCTCGGGTTCTATCTATAGGAATTTGGCAAAAATCATAAGCTTTGTATGATGTTGGCATAGGTTTCATCATTATTATTGTCATTATTATGTTTGCATGCAATAATTTTAATCAGAAAAAAGGTAAACAGCCTAATAGAAAAAAATAACACTCAAAAAGTGACAAATGCTTTGGCCTGTAGTGGTAAAAAGAGAGATATCAAACACTCGCAGAACTTAAAGTGCAAATAAAGACCATCGCTTGGTTATCAAATCAAGTATAAATGTACAATAAAAAAGACCATGTGCTCAAATAAATAAACAAATAAATAAACAGGATCGTCTTTACCTCAGGAGTGGAGAGATTCTGGTCACTTGGTGCAGCAGAGCATGATTATTAATATCATTGTTATTACTATTCTTATTACTATCATCCTCCTTTCCAAAAATCAGAAGCTGAATCAGAATGAAAAACCTTTTCAGTGCGTGGAGAAAACTAGTAGCTAAAGGTTCGCTATTGTCTTTGTCATCCATCCCACCGTCCGTGTCCCAAAATAGAAGCTGCTGTCCGTCATGTCGATGCCAGGAGGAAGCCGTGGTAATACTCTCATGTCTCCATCCCAAACGGGCGGAGGAAGAGGAGGCGAGGAGTTTTTCAGGAAGTGCATGCGTCGATCAGTTCAATCCTAAAGATGGAAAATCTCAAGGAGAAAAATTGTGCTATCTTCAGGTTCCAGGAGAAGGCGGGGAGGGGGACGGGGGAGAGGAGGGAGTGAGGAAGGAGAGCAAGGTCAACTTCTGACCAAAAATATACCGTCTGCAGTTCGGTCTTTAAGGATGACGGTCATTTCAGTCTGCAGTTTGTCTGCCGCTTGATCTTCTGGGAGGTCGTCATGCATCTAGCGGGCCGAGAGGAGAGAAGGGGCCTTTGAAGCAGGCAGACTCGTAGTGCTTGTTCAGGTAACTCTTGAGCGCAAAGGTCTTGTTGCAGCGTTTGCATTTGAAGTGCTTGAAGGCCGAGTGGGTCTGCATGTGCGCGCGCAGGTTTGAGCGGTCCGCGAAGGCCTTCCCACAGTGGGCGCAGCCAAACGGTTTCTCCCCCGTGTGAGACCTCATGTGGCCCTGCAAGAGCCACGGCCGGCTGAACGCTTTTCCGCACACGTCACACTTGTGCTTGAGGTCGTGTGTGAGCAGGTGCATGGCCATGGCGGGCATGGATACGTACACCTTCCCACACGTCGGGCATTTCTTTGCCAGCTTGCTGTCCAGCGAGCGGTGCGTCTGTTTGTGCCGGCTCAGGTTGGAAGACGTGGCGTAGGTTTTGCCGCACTCGTTGCAGGTGTGCCTCTGGACGCTCCGAGGGCTGCCCAGGGCTTTCCTCCTCGAGCGTCCGTCGGTGATGAAGAAGGCATCGACTGTGTATCCCTCGCTTACTGCAGCGTCGCCGTTTATGTAGCCATCTGTGATTTCTGAGCCGGGGCTGTCGGGAGACTCGGAGTCAGGAGCCCCGTAGTCGCTGTGGATGCCGTCGTAGAGGGGGTCAGGAGAGGGCACCTTGATGCCGCCATCGCTCTCACCATCATACACGACCGGGCTGATGTAGTCACTGATGTAACCAGCTACAGAGAGAGAGAGAGAGAGAACGCAGCATCAGGGAACAGCTGGACACATTTAGCCTGGCACGAGATGAAGAATAAACATTTCTGTATCATGACTGGCCAAATCCTCCTCCACCACCGAGGGAGCTACAGTTAGCATCGCGTAGGGACCGGCAGTCATTACAGCACCTACCGCTCCACAGGGAGGAGGCAGTGATACACACACAAGTACGCTTGGATTAGTCCAGTTAAACTCATGTAGGCACGAACCGTTCTCATGTGCATCGTCTTTAACAGATGCTGCAACGATACAGTACAAGTGTGTGTGTGTGTGTGTGTGTGTGTGTGTGTGTGTGTGTGTGTGTGTGTGTGTGTGTGTGTGTGTGTGTGTGTGTGTGTGTGTGTGTGTGTGTGTGTGTGTGTGTGTGTGTGTGTGTGTGTGTGTGTGTGTGTGTGTGTGTGTGTGTGTGTGTGTGTGTGTGTGTGTGTGTGTGTGTGTGTGTGCGCGTGCTGATATAAACTTTGAGTATTTATCTTATGTCCAGGAAACACGAGACGAGTGGGTTTATTTACAGTTTGGTCGCCAGCCTCGTTGCTGAGACATTTGAATGTTTGGGAATATGTCCGTAATCCCAGCAACACTTGAAGAGCTCATTGGTTCATCATTAATGTTTCATAGAGATAAAATTCTTCACAGGTGAAACTGGATACATGAGATTATGTTGGAAGACAGCATTATTGTCACTAATCCAACCTAAAAACTGAATTTAATCTACGAGACAGGCTCATTCCATACAAATCCAGATGTTTGTTTGTTGTTGCTTGTGTTCTTTAATCTGTTATACTTGTGTGGATTATGGCGTCCAGCTGATGAAAACACCACATTCCCAATCTCAGACAATCAGAATATTGTAAAAAGGTTCAACATTCTAGACCCAAAGTGTCACACTCTAATCAGCTGATGAATCCAGAACACCTGCAGAGGGTTCTGAGCCTTTAGATGGTTTCGCAGTCTGAGCTGGATTACTGACATGGCTGGACTTTTACACCAAATTTTAGTTTTTACCCTTTCACTTATTTAAAACCTAAACATGGCCTGTGACCATAGTGTTCAAAAACACTTCATCGTCTTTGTTACAGATCCATGAGGTTCAGAGGCCATTTACCCTGAAAATGCATCAAAGTATAAAACAGTCAGTACAAAGAAAGCAGCAACATCTGTTCTAGGACCCGCCTCTCCTCCTGTGACCAGTGAAGGTGTGTGAGAGGAAGTTAGTCCTGAGGTAATTCAACAAAATATATCTGCTCTTTCACCCCCCCCCCCACCCCCCCCACCCCCCACACACACACCCCACCCCCACACACCCCAAAAAAGATAAATGCTCTCAGGCTTGACCCTGAACTCGGAAGAAGAAAAAGCTGATTTAGCGTGTGAAAATGAGCAGCAGGACCACGGACAGCTCCAGCTCAGACCTGCTGCACACACTAGGTTGTTGCTTTGGGCGGTGTTTTACAGTAACAGACCTCACACTGAGACAAAAGCAGGCCTGAACTCTTGTTTCGCCCACTTAAGGTGTAAATAAACTAGAAAATTAGGAATATTTTCTCATAAAGACATGATTGAAATGCAGCAGGCACCGACTATCCTGCAAGTCTTGGTTGTATTTGTGTTGAAAGGTCTGGTAAAAATGATCCACTCAATTAAAACAGGTGAGCTCAAGCATGGACACACCTGCACACAGGTAACACTGCTGCAGTCTGCGTGTTTCAACAAGTCATGGGTTTTAGACTGGATATTTAAAAAGGTTCCCCTTGGAGTTTCTCATTGTCCCTGGTTTTTGTTTTGTTTTTGCAAATGATCACACACACACACGCACGCACGCACACACACACACACACATCACACGCACATATACACACATGCACACAAACACACACACACACACACGCACGCACGCACACACACACACACACACACACACACACACACACACACACATATTCACACACACACACGCACATATGCACACACACACACGCACATATGCACACACACACACACGCACATATGCACACACACACACACGCACGCACACACACACACACACACATATGCACGCACACACACATGCGCACACACACACACACACACACACACACACACACACATATGCACGCACACACACACACACACGCACATGCACATGCACACACACACACACACACGCACACGCACACACACACATGCACACACACACACACACACACACACACACACACACACACACACACACGCACGCACATACACACACATACACGCACGCACATATGCACACACACACACACACGCACACGCACACGCACACACACACATGCACACACACACACACACACACACACACGCACGCACATACACACACATACACGCACGCACATATGCACACACACACACACACACACACACACACACACACACACACATACTATAAACATGATTCAGCTTGTATCCCTAGTCAGCGTCAGTAATTCTGCATTTTAGTGTCAGGTTTTAGTTTCCTTCTCCAAATCTAACATAGTTGTTTTTAAAATTATATTTTTTAAGAATTTTTAGTGTGAAGAAGAGAAAACGGATTATCAAGCATGTTTGTTTCTTATTTTTCATCTTAGAAACATCAATGAGATGCAGACGCGCAACAAATCTCATGTGACACGTTTATCTGTTTACATGTGATAACACCCATTCATATCTACTACACAGTCCCATGTTACCGCCGTCTCACACACACACACACACACACACACACACACACACACACACACACACACACACACACACACACACACACAGAACATGGATATAAATGACTCTGAAGGCAGGTCATCCTGGCAGAAAGCAGTCCCTAAAACGATCTACTGTTCCTGCTGTTACATCAGGGATGGAGACCAAAGGCTGCCGGGACAGGCGTGTGTTTAGCGTGTCAAGCCTGGCTGTGTTTGTTGACCTCAGCATCATAAACAATCAGCTTTACCTGCAGAGGATCTGCAGGCACCTCGGAGCACGGAGCATTGTTGGTGTGCAGCAGTGGCGCTGAGGTAGGAACGAGGCAGGAGTCTAACAGCAGATGTGACGCACACAGCCTCTGGTCTGGGGCGTCTGAAGCTCCAGATGTGAGCAGCGTGAAATAACAACAAGAGCTGCAACCATATTAAACTACCTTTGAATATGAGCCCAGATCCTCATGATAAAAGGCTGTAAAATACATTTTTTTTTTCAAACAACAGTTTGACATTAGGGCAAACACTTGTTCATTTATAAAACCTTTTAGAAATTTCAGGACACAAAAATCTGAAAACACCTC
Source organism: Nothobranchius furzeri (assembly GCF_043380555.1). Lineage (NCBI taxonomy): Eukaryota > Metazoa > Chordata > Actinopteri > Cyprinodontiformes > Nothobranchiidae > Nothobranchius > Nothobranchius furzeri. Next base: position 80,047,049 of record NC_091745.1, on the reverse strand, counting down.
AAAAAAGGAGAGCAACAGCTGGTCAGGGTGTAGATAATCATCATCCGTCTCCATAAAATCACTCCTAAGTGTTGGTCAGGCGGTCTGTGACCCATCAGTCGTGCTGAAGGACTTCATCTATAATCCACGTCACTTTGCTCATAGTTTTTGTGTTCTCATGCCCTAAATCTGGGGTTTTCTTTCATCACATGACGATGTCTAAGTCACATGATCTGCTTTAACCTTTGAACTCGTATGCTGATTTCTGTCCTCAAGTCTTACTGAAGCAACAGTAACTTCTGAATAAACAACTGAAATCTGAGCAGTAGTCATGGGTCTGGGAAATATTATCAGTTTTGTGTCATTGTGGTACATCATAACACACACACACACACACACACACACACACACACACACACACACACACACACACACACACACACACACACACACACACACACACACACACACACACACACACACACACACACAGACACAGACACAGACACAGACACAGACACAGACACAGACACAGACACACACACACACACACACACACAGACACACACACATTGCCATAAATGAGTTGAAGTGCAGGACAGGATCGTGTTTCTGTTATTTTTTTGTGTGAAAGTTGAAAAACTAAACGATTATTTTGAATAAAACGACGCAGCCGCGGGACGCCGACGCTTTACTTTATTCAGAAGTGACGTTTAAGATGATGTCATCAGTAAGAATAAACCGACGAGGATAAAAATAAAGTCTGAAGCATTGTTGCTGCCCGCGAGGCTGACGGGTCCTGGGCGTTTCACCTGACTCTGGACCTCAAGCAGACCCTCCTCTTACTTTGCCCAGCTGTCCACACCGATTAGGACAATCAGAAGTAATGTGATTACTTTTCAATGATTATTGATTCCTTATGTCTGACACTTAACTCTGTAGGGAAAAGCCTGATGAAATGTGATTATTAGTTGATTCAACACTGGATCAAATAAAAAATTAAGCACTTTGATGAAGTCATTTTTAAACAGTATGATGCCAGAAGTGTCACGCCCTGATTTAAACCCCCCACCAGCTCACAGACTAGTCAGGTTTTATTTTCAGAAACAGGTGCCCTCCCCTGCTGACAGCCTCCTCCTCTTCAGTGGGATCGATTTGTTTCTGAGACACCTGTTAGTCCTGGTGTGTGTAGGCAGTGTGACCTACCTTTGTCATGCAGCCGCAGGCTCAGGTCCGCCCGGTGCCGGTAGGCGTGTTCTAGATCCGCCCCGGTGGAGAAATCATCCAGTTTCACCTTTTTCACCAGGAAAGACCTTGGCATGATGGTGACACGCTGACACACACTCACTCACTCTCTCTCTCACACACACACACAGCAGCACACAGACCCAGCCGACTGCTGACGAGTTGGCCAGTTTGGTGGTCGGTCCTTAACACACTCACATGCACATACACACGCACACACACGCACACACACACACAGGGCAGGAAGATTGTCCTCTGAGAACAGATCCAGTGTTAGAGTTTTTCTCTGACCCTGTTGGAGTCTCCCTGCCCGCCCGCTTCAGTCCTCGTGCAGCGAAGGGAGGAAATGCAGCTTCAGCACCGGACAGCTCCCTCTGAGAGGAGGGGGTGCCTTGTGCTTTCAGAAGGAAGACGGAAGGCTCGCAAGCAGTGAGAGAATAAATCAGATGAAACAAAAAGTAAAAGCTGACGGAAGACTCCCTGCAGCGAGCTCGGACCGGAGGGGAGGGAGGAGGAGGAGGAGGAGGAGGAGGAGGAGGAGGGATGCTGGTAAATAAAAAGATTTTTCTATTAATGATGAAAAAAGAATCGTCCTGTCTTCTTCGCCAAAGAATCGTCCTTAAATCCAACTCAGTTCGTCACAAAAAGACTCCGGATGGATCAACATCATCCCCCCCCCCTCTCTCTTTCTGGATTCCTCCTTCTCTCTTCCCCTCGACTCTCTCTCTCTCTCGCTCTCGCTCGCTCTCTCCCTCTCTGTGTCTCTCTGCAGCTTCGAGCTGTTCTCGTGAGTGTGGTGTCTCGCGATCAGCTGTTGGCTTTTATAAGGCGCAGTGCACGCGCGCAACAGGGACGGAGCAAGGGAGAGAGAGAGACTGAGGATGGAGGGATGGATAGATGGATGGATAGACACGTGGGTGGAGAGAGTGCTTAATTTAATCCATCCCGCATCCCCTGGGAGCGGCGACTGGCCCGGATGATTTATTGAAGCTGTTATCACCCCCTTTTTCTCTTTCTTTCTCTCTCTACCCCCCACCCCCAATCCTCCATGTTTTGTTGAGATAAGAATGAAAATTATGATTTTTATGTTTTTTAAGCACTCATTGAACTGATTCAGTTATCTGAATGTTAAACATGCATCTTTAATTTCGCCCCATTGTTCAGGATTTTTGGGGAGTCGTCCCCAACCCCCCCCCCCCCCCCCCCCCCCGGGTTTCTGATGACATGAATTTTAAAGGCGTGCTGAGCTCAGTAATGATCATTAGCATAGCCCTGAAGGCAGAGACTGTTACGGTAGCCTAGCCACCAGATCCACGAGGATGGAGCAATAAATGCTCCTGGGGTCACGCCAGGCTCACTCACCTCATCTCCTGCAGGATATTATAACTGTTCTAATGTAATTAGATTACTTGTATTCAATCCTTTGGACCAGAAATCCAGAAAAGGAAATTGCTTAGCCAATCGCCTGACCTGAATGACATTACATTAATCTCTGAGAACAAAGTAAGGAACCTTGGTGTTATCTTTGACCAGGACATGTCATTCAAATCCCAGGTTAAACAGGTTTGTAGGATTTCCTTTTTCCACCTTCAGAATATTGCTAAGATTAGAAGCATACTTTCCAGGAGTGATGCTGAAAAACTAGTTCACGCATTTATTACATCAAGACCGGATTACTGTAATCCATTACTCTCAGGAAGTCCACAGAATGTAGTTAAAAGTCTTCAGCTTGTCCAAAATGCTGCAGCTAGAGTTCTGATGAGAATTAAAAAGAGAGATCCTATCTCTCCTGTCTTAGCTTCCCTACATTGGCTACCTGTTAAATTCAGAATAGATTTTAAGATCCTTCTTCTCACATATAAAGCTCTTAATAATCAAGCTCCATCATACATCAGTGATCTGATTGTTCCATACGTTCCTAACCGAGCACTTCGCTCTCAGACTGCAGGTCTACTGGTGGTTCCCAGAATATCTAAAATTAGGATGGGAGGCAGATCTTTTAGTTATCAGGCTCCTCTCCTGTGGAACCAGCTCCCAGCCTTAGTCCCTGAGGTAGACACCTTGTCTACTTTTAAGAATAGGCTTAAAACATTTTTATTTGATAGGGCCTGTGGTTAAAATCTTATGTTAGCCTAGATCTGGGCAAGTGGGGGAGTAGAGGGAGGTGGAGTGTACAGTCGGTAAAGACGGCTCTCCCTTGCCCTGCCTCCAACATGCCTCCATCTAAATAGGATAGATTATCCAGAGTTATCTCTGTAGTTATGCTGCTATAGGCTTAGACTGCTGGAGGACACTGACCACTTTTCACACTCGACTACTTTCTTCTACAGTCTGCTCTTTAATTGTATTATTTCCTGCTATTTCAGCTGTTTACTTTATTTTCTCTCTAAGTGTTTTTCTCCCCAGAAGAAGCTACAACGATGTTCTGCTGAGCTGTGGTGGCCTCATGGAGGGGGCCATCGTCTAGCACACGCTGCTAACCACTAATACATTCTCCCTCTCCTGATAATGACTTTTTGCTTTCCTTGACGTTGGATGTTCTACTACTAGTTTACCCGTTTAATTATAGATCCACTAGAATAAATACAATAAAGTTTATCTCTCACCAAATAGAATATTTACTAAGACATCACAATGTAACTATAGACACGTGTGTGTGTGTGTGTGTGTGTGTGTGTGTGTGTGTGTGTGTGTGTGTGTGTGTGTGTGTGTGTGTGTGTGTGTGTGTGTGTGTGTGTGTGTGTGTGTGTGTGTGTGTGTGTGTGTGTGTGTGTGTGTGTGTGTGTGTGTGTGTGTGTGTGTGTGTGTGTGTGTGTGTGTGTGTGTGTGTGCGCGTGCGTGCGCGCGTGTTTTCCTAGTCCATCTGTTGTTCTTAATCAGAGGCAGAGCAGATGAGTTCTGTCACCTGGAGACTGGCTCAGGGAGGTCCAATTAAACACACAAGCACAACTGGCTCGGTATTCAACACACAACCGCATCTTTAACAACTGCCAGTTGACTAAAGTACCCCCCACCCCACACACACACACACACACACACGCCCATTAAAGACATATTTTATCATCATTAGAGACAGAGTGGATTCTCATTCATCGCCTAACGGACACATGGACAAAAATCACATACAAACACACACACGTACGTGCACATCATAGACAGTTAAATGAATAGGAGCTGTGGTTAGGGTGAACTAGAACTGCTCTCA
>NC_091745.1:80022620-80037620 GCF_043380555.1 Nothobranchius furzeri | reverse complement strand
AATCCGGGTCCAGAATAACACATTTTCACTGATTAAAATCAAACTTGCGCTCAGCTCCAGATCTCCGTCGTTGGCCTACTTTCTCTGTTTTACGTCACGCTTGTAAAACTCCACATCCTGGTTTTTACATCTAAAAGCATCTGGAGGATGGATGGCATGTTTAAAACAGCACTGCTTTTAGATTTTAGTCTGACGGTGACGGATAGAGCTACAAGTTTCACTTCAATATGAATTAAGAGTTAAAATATGTGTGGAAGCATCGTTTGTGTTTGTGTCTCCGAGCTGCCTTCACCGTCGCTGTCGCACTCTAGTTCCTGGAGTTTCATCGTCTATTTCCTACCGGGTATAAAAAAAAACACGCACATATTACACTTCAAACTCTTCGGCTGCTTCTCCTCTCGCTCTACATGTCTAGACACGGGTAAAACAATAATATCAGTTTAAGTATAACAGGTCTGAGGTTCAGTTTAAAGATGTTTGTTTGGCAGAAATTACCTGACTTACATTAAAGTTGTCATATTTTGCACAGGTGATGTCCCAAGTTACAGTATTGATGATGGAGTACATGCGTTGTTAGTTACCTAAAGTAAGTTACTTGAGAGGGGGGTGCATATTCTGGTAATAGTTTAAATCATATAAAAAATTAGAGTTAGACTGTTTATCAGATATAGTAAATAAAATAACTGATATTGAACGTTTTTACTATTTTATTAATCGTGTTCATTGTTTGTTTTCATTGCATCAAATAACAGTTTCTGAAAGATTTTATTGTACTGATGTTTATTTGACATGGACACAGCAATTACACTGGACGAACCAGATGCATTGTTTAGTGTGTTAGCACACGTGCTAATTTGCAACTCGTGTCCATAGAAACTTTCTAAAAAGTGGAGTACATTTAAATAAAATACAAAGAGATCAACAATAAATCAAACAGATTAAAATTGCAAACAATTTTCAATAAAAAAGAATAAAAAGAATAAAACAAGGCAATTTGAGCAGCAATGTAAGACTTAATAACTAGTCATGTAGACATTGTTGTTTAGACTTTAACCATTTTTGAGTTCTTTGTTAAAAACGTTACTGTCCGTGTCTAGATTTAGGTCAGCAGGTAGACAGTTCCAACGTTTGGCCCCTTTACAGAAAGAGCAGACTGACCAAAACAAGTCTTGCACCGCGGGACGAGACAATCGCCGCAGTATTTCCATACAACAACAGAGAAATCCTGTTTTCTCATCTCAGGTGGGTTCGGGTTTCCTCTGACGAGGACGCTTCACAAGATCTCAGAGCAGGTAGATTACAAACGTTTCCCATAAAGGAGTTGTGCAGACGTCTCCTCGGTGGATGCAGAAGCTCGATGCTCTCCTCCTCCTCCTCCTCCTCCTCCTCCTCCTCCTCCTCCTCCTCCTCCTCCTCCTCCTCTCTGAGTGTTTCCAGTATTACGAGAGGTTTCATCCTTTTGTTCCATCCACACCAATATTGCTTTTTAGATGTTTTACTTCCATCTCTCTCAGACAGACAATCTGTCTCCCGTACACATGTAGAAACTCATAGCCACGTTCCCACACTACAGGCAGACATGATTACAGAAACACATAACCACACACACACACACACACACCCTGAGGCGGTGCAGCAGCTTCAGTAGCTGCCTGATGTTCCATCAGCAGGACAGCACATTACTATTCTAACACACAACTGTTCAAATGTTTAAATGTTTTGTCAATACTGGTAAATCTTCTTTATTTGGCCCCAGAGGGCCAGCGCTTTGGTTCTGAACACATGAAATGAACTTTATATGAACCCATTAAATGATCGTCGCACGATTCTCATAAAGATGACGTTTTTTATGGTTCGTACTTTCATCTGTTTCCAGACTTTTCCTTTGGAGATAGCTCAAGCCTCTTTAGGGTTGGGTTACAGTTACGAACAAATGTTGACTTACCTGCTGTTGATAAGAGGCGTGGACACGAGTCACATGACTCGGATTTGAGACACAGTTAAGACGACTTGTTTCAGACTCTGACACCAATGACTCGACTTTATTTGCACTCAAGCTTGTTGGCTTAAAAACACTCAACATCCCACGTGGGATAAAAAAATGAATCTTTTGTTAAAGCTCAACTTCACTGAAAAAACATGTTTTAATATTCACGTCTGACTAACGGGTCTCTCTGAGTGTTTCATGCAGGCTGAACATGAAAATAGTCTCCTACACCTATCTCCTGCATTAGCTTCTGATAGAAAATAGTCTCCTACACCTATCTCCTGCAGTAGCTTCTAACAGAAAATAGTCTCCTACACCTATCTCCTGCATTAGCTTCTGATAGAAAATGGTCTCCTACACCTATCTCCTGCATTAGCTTCTGATAGAAAATAGTCTCCTACACCTATCTCCTGCAGTAGCTTCTAACAGAAAATAGTCTCCTACACCTATCTCCTGCAGTAGCTTCTGATAGAAAATAGTCTCCTACACCTATCTCCTGCAGTAGCTTCTGATAGAAAATAGTCTCCTACACCTATCTCCTGCAGTAGCTTCTGATAGAAAATAGTCTCCTACATCTATCTCCTGCAGTATCTTCTAACAGAAAGTAGTCTCCTACACCTATCTCCTGCAGTATCTTCTAACAGAAAATAGTCTCCTACACCTATCTCCTGCAGTAGCTTCTGATAGAAAACAGACGGTGAAACTCTAGGATAGAAAATCCTGACAGATCTACGTCACCCTGTCACTAACATTCATGGACTCACCCATCTGGACTCACGACGGGGAAGGCTGTTGTTGGTTTAGCGTCCAGGAAACAGCAGAGAACGTCTCAGCTAGTAGAAGCTAACTGTTAGCATTGGCATCTCCACCACACAGCAGAACTCCTCCAGGCTTGTGTTATTAGTGAAGATAAAACATCAACGTAAACAGAGTCAGTGGTAGAGTCGTGTTGCCGTTAGCCAATCAGAGGAGAGATGTGCAGATATCAGGAAGTAAACCTGAAGCTACTTTCTTCTGTGACTGACTTCTACGTCCTCACACTGGTGCACCAGAGCTTTTTTTTTTTGCCAAGGAACGACTTACAAGGCATTCATTCCTACTAGAGACCACTGCTAATGTATTAAAATATGAGAAAAGTTGATCTTTAAGTATGAATTTATTTCTCTGTATTATTTTTAATTAAAATAAATCAATAAATCCAGATTCACTTGTCTTCAGTGAAAAGATTTGAGATTTGCTAAACAGCAACTCGGTCCAAAGGCTGGAGCTTTGAATGACAAAGTCAGTTTGGAAAATCATTAGAAGAAGAAAATATCATTTCTGTAGCGCCTCTCAAGATAAAAATCATGAGGTGCTTAATTATTATTATAAAAATAATATATTATTATTATTATTAATATTATTAATATAAAATGTTGACTCTGCACAGCAAAAGCTAAAGCTAGCTAGCTCTGCTGCAGACAGACGGATAGCAATGGAGTAATAAACCAGCGGTGATGTAAAATCTTATAAAACAATGTTGTCTTGAACTGCATGACATGTTTGAAGCTGGAGATGTTTCACAACAGCAGGTCCTCATTGGAGCTAGCTCCTCGGGACCAGGGATCTCTAGTCAAGCGGGTTCTAACTGATCGGTTTCGTCAAACTGGATCTGTTTCCAGCACGTAACCACAGAAACATTACTGTGTGTGTGTGTGTGTGTGTGTGTGTGTGTGTGTGTGTGTGTGTGTGTGTGTGAGTCGTGGAGGATGGCTGCTTATACTGAGCCAGGATTCTCTGCAGGTTTCTTCCTGTTAAAAGGGAGTTTTCCTCTCCACTGTCGCTGCATGCTTGCTTAGTATGAGGATTGCTGTAAAGACTCTGACACTAGTCAGTGACTCGATGCGACCTGCTGGGTTCCTTATATAGGAAACTTTTTACTGATTGGCTTAATGAACTGACCTGTATTGTTTACTGTGTGCAGGTCCTTGAGACGACTCTGGTCCTGACTTGGCGTTTTATAAATAAACTTGAATTGATTTGAATAGAAAACTGAGATCTTCTGTTCAGAAGCGTAAAAGCAGAACGTCTGAGGGTCTAAACTGGGATTCGCTGTGAAAGAACCTTTTACCACCATATCTAACTTGGCTGTGGAAGTTTTACTACACAGGGATAAATGTGCAGAGAGCTGTTAGGAAATAGAATATTTATGATAAAAATGTAAAATAATAAATAAAAGTGCTGGGATGCAATAAGACCTGAAGAGAAAGCTGTTCTGTAATAACCTCTGGGTTGTTTCAGGGATGCAGCCGTGAGGTTTGTCTCCTGGGTCTCCCCCCGTGACTAAGGGTGTGTGTGTGTGTGTGTGTGTGTGTGTGTGTGTGTGTGTGTGTGTGTGTGTGTGTGTGTGTGTGTGTGTGTGTGTGTGTGTGTGTGTGTGTGTGTGTGTGTGTGTGTGTGTGTGTGTGTAGGGGGGCTACAGTGTTATATGTGAAAATGTCGCGGCTGTAGTGCGTTTGGTGGAGCGGTGACCTTTTATGGATGACAAGAATGCAGAAGCTCCAGAGCACAAAGGAAGCAGACTGTTGAAAGTAAATCAGGTTTCGGTTTATGCAGCAAAAAAGTACAAACCATCCCATGTAGGTTGTTCCCTGAGGGGAATGAATGTTGGTGGCTTTACATAAAGGTGTGTGTGTTGTATCCGAGCCACTTTCACCCGCCATGCCTCGCTGACACACTTTGATTAATTACATTCTTTGATAGTTTATTATCGTTAGAGAAAATACAGGAAGTAAGAAAAAAGGATAGCTGGCAGACCTTCACCACGAACACGTTTTCTCTGCTGAACAACAGAACACATTAATGCAGTTAATATATTTAATATAGTAAATATGGATGAGTTATATGATTTAGTACGTTTAGCCTTGGTCCACTTCCTTTCAGAGGTCATTTCAGGTACCAATCACATGTTTGGAGTTTCCATTTTCCAGATACAGTTTTCTTATTTGCTATAAACTACACTCCTTCCACCATTTTCACTGGACCGATGAGAGTAAGCAGCTGTGAGGTGTAGCTGAAAAAGCGCCGATCATCTGATCACCAGCAGGTGCGTTTTATATGAGCTAGCTTTTATCGGTCTGCTGGTCTGGAGCATAAAGCTTGGTTTATGCTTGACGCATTCACTTTCCGCGCGGTGATGCGGCTCGCGGATGGAACGCGCTTCACAACTCGCAGCGTTTATGGTTCATGCGGCTCGTCTCTGCGGTGAGCCAATATTCTCCCAAACTGTAGGGGGCAGCATGGAGCTCTACGGCATGCATCCAACACTACACCACAGTAGAAGTAAAAATTACTGTTTACAACATGGCATTTCAGCATTTTTAACAGCGTCCTCGTCTTTTCCGACAGTGCGAGCTATTTCTCTCCAAGAATTATTAACAACATGTTGATCACGGTGATCTCTGAGAGCTGAATCATACAAATGTCTGTGTTTACCAACCTCTGCCATACTAGTTCTTGCCGGTCCGCCACGTTTTTCTGCGTCCGACCGTCCGCGTGGTTAGAAAATGTCCTAGGTGCGCAGTGCGGAAATTTTGGGCCGTGCGGAGGGACGGTGGAGGGGCGTGGTTGTTTAAATGACGCAATTTTGCCGCGCGGAGCCGTGCGGACCTCGCGGACGCGTCAAGCATAAACCAACCTTAGTGCATGTTATGATCAGACCCAGACCACCGGACCGTTTAGCATAAAAAATAAATGTAGCATGTTTGCTAACAGCAGAGTAATGTTGCTTTGGGCGTTGTACACACTGACCTACGGTAAATACTAGTCAAGCATAGTTTCTCTCTTGTCTGCTTTCCAGTTGGCATGTCCTCAGGAGGATCTTAAAGCGTAACCGTGATGTTTCTTCTTAGCTTTTTATCAATGATTCTGCTCTGTGGGTGTCTTCTGCACGCTGTATGGTGATATTTGCCCTGAGCACAGACAGTGGCGTGTCCAGATCTTTTAAAATGGGGTGGCCCCGGTGAAGCACAACTTTGTGCATGGGTGGCACCAATGGTTATGCTTTATTTTTGTTTTACCCCCAAGCCTTTTGTGGACAATGAAAAGCCTATTTAAAGGTAAATTAGTGTGGTGGCACCTGGGGTGGCCAATCAGATTCCAAGGGTGGCATGTGCTACCCCAGGCCACTCCCTGGACACGCCCCTGAGCACAGACCGCCTTGTTTGGTGAAAGTCAAAGAGAATGTCTTTTCAAATCAGCCTACAGCACGGCAGTAGAGGGTTGATGGTTTGGGCTTGTGTTGCTCCCACAGCAGGAGGAAGTCATAGACCTGCTCATGATCTCTCCTCTGTTTCCTAGAGTCAAACCAGCCACCTGTGTGATGTCTGAAGACACAAGGTGAGGAAGATTACATCAAACGTGAGAGATGAATTAGGACAATGACTCCTCAGGGAGGCTCCCAAAGCTCCTGAGTCCAGGAGCAACTCGTTCACTGACAAAACTAGCATCTCTTCATACGGTAGTCGGTATTTCTAAAGTCAAATTAATCATGTGAAGGAAGTCATTTACTGGTCGCTTCTATTTTATTGCTGCAAATGTAATTTTCTACCCTGTTTGCTGATCAAACAACTTTAAAAAGTTTATTTATAAAGCAGCCTTTAGTGTTTCTACTCTGGTTTTAGGCGAGTTTGTTGTTATTTTAAAATAGTGCTAATTATAAAATGACCATATGATCATCCATATGGCTGCTTTTAATTGCTTCTCTACTCATCTGTCATTACACACCGTTAATAAGCCGCAGCGTTCTGTGTTTATACCTGCTCTCTTTCAGGCACAACTCGGAGTTCACAGGAGAATCTGTGAAACCCTAAAAATATCACCTGGACTCATTCCTCTGCCCTCTGGTTGCCAACTTCTCTTTAATTGCCTTTCTTTTAACGTGTGTGTGTGTGTGTGTGTGGGGGGGGGGGGGTTGCTCTCTTTTTTATCTGAAGAGATGCAGCAGGTCTTCTTCTGCCAACACATCCATGTCCTTCGTAATCTGAGCACATGAAGGTGCCAGAAACCTGCAGAGATGAGTGGAAGTTTCACTGTTTGCCACTTGTGCCGAGGTCGGCGGCCATGTTGGAAATATTTCCGTTTTGGAAACGTTCGTTTCCTTCTGAGATGAGAACATCATCACCGGTGATCAGGAGCTATTGGCTACAGTGACTTACACACACACACACACACACACACACACACACACTAGCCTCTAACGCTGATGAACATGGTCCACCGTGTCTCCTGTGAGAAGAGGAGACAGCATCAGATCTCCAGAGCAGCAGCCTCGTGGACCTCCAGCCTCTAAACAAAGACGTTTTCCACTTGTTAAAGCTAATTATCACTCCTGCTGTTACATTTTCACAAACTGCTATCAAATGTATTCTTGTACATTCTTGTCATTTTTGTTTGCATGTGCTCAGAGGAACAGACAAAAATGTCTCGTTTGGGTAAATTCATACTTTTGTAAGATGAAATAAACAAGATGTGCCTGATTAGTGTTGGCAGACAAATGAGTTGGATTCTCTTCTTGTTGTTGGTTTTGTTTAAAGCTGCAGCCGGTCATTAAAACCAGAAGAGTGTTCGTTAGTTAAAAGGTTCCTATATAAGGAACCCAGCAGGTCGCATCGAGTCACTGACTAGTGTCAGAGTCTTTACAGCAATCCTCATACCAAGCAAGCATGCAGCGACAGTGGAGAGGAAAACTCCCTTTTAACAGGAAGAAACCTCCAGAGGATCCTGGCTCAGTATAAGCAGCCATCCTCCACGCCTCACTGGGGATGGAGAGGACACTCCCCATCAAACAGTTCCCGTCACTGCAGGTCTTCAAGAGTCGACTGAAGACTCGTTTTTATTGTCTGGCTTTTATATAATATGGATTTTTAGAATTTTAGCCTTTTATCATATCTGCCTTATCATTTTAGTCATTTTAATGCGGTTTTTAATAGGGATGCACCGATGGATCAGCATTTGATCCCAATCGGCCGATAGCGCCCCTATCAGTTTTGATCGGAGTTTTCAAAATAGATCAAAGCAGACCGATCAAGTAGGGTTGTCACGGTAACCGGTGTAGCGGTAAACCCCGGTAAAAAAAAGTTGACAATAATAATAACCGTCTTGTTTTTAAAAAATCTACATTATCTTGGTGGATTACCGTGGCTGCGGTGTAGGCGCGGTGACCCTTACCAGCCACCGTATCATCTGCTGAAGTTGCTGGCGGCACATGCGCACTTTGTTGTTTACAACCAAAACTTTCTTGAAGCTAAAGCTGAAATAATGGCCAAAGGAGGAGGCGGCAGCACTCAGGAAGACATTTATTATCCCTCAAAGAAGACAAAGTGGGAAGTACGGGCATCTTTTGGATATTTGAAGAATGCCGAGGGACAGCTGATAGAAGACGGCTATCCTGTTTGCAGCACGTGCAGAAAAAGTGTCTGTGAAAGGCAGCAACGCTTCAAATCTCATGACACATCTGCGTGACCATCACCCACAACTCTAGTCAACGCAAGGCAAGCTAACGTTAGCGCTTTAGCTAAAATGCGTGATCCGAGGATTTGGGTTGAGGGAGAATGCAACGAGTGGCTATATAAAGCAGCTGCAGCGCCGCTACCTGCATATAAACCGTGTCGCGGACACCGCCATGTTGAAATGACGCTATGCATTACGGGGCTCCCAGGGGCAGATAAGAGTTGGTCTCTCTCCGAGAATAATTATGAATTTAACAACGATTACTGCCTGATGACATTTTCCCACATCTGCAAAGCTCACTGGAAGGACACAAACCGAGGACAACATTTTCCTCATATAGGGTTTATTACTCAAGTAAGGGTACAAAAGTATCTGATTAGAAGGCTACTTGAGTACTGAGTATCATCTGATCTAATATTTTTAAATGATGACATCAAACAGGCAAAAAATAAGAAGTTATGGGCAAATATTGGTATTTTAAAGACTAAAGGGGAAAAATGTAAACAAATAAACAACATAATTACAAAATAACACATTTTAGGCTAAATTTAGACACAAACTGAGGACAATATTTCCTGACATACAGGGTTTATTTAATTGTGTGAAAATGTACCACGTTTAAAAAAAATACCGCGATAATACCGAAAACCGTGGTAATTTTGGTCACAATAACCGTGAGGTTAAATGTTCACACCGTGACAACCCTAATACAGACCATTTTAGATTAGGTTACGTTTCCTTTATTCCCAGATTATGTAGTTTGAAGCACTCATTATAATGTTGTAGAAAATTTCTGGCCAATCCACGTGATCGGTATCGGTGATAGGCAGCAAAAACCCTGATCGGTGCATCCCTAGTTTTTAATCCGTCTCTTTGTCTTTTTGTTCTTTTGCTGTTTTTATGTCATGCTCACTGCAAAGGCAGTGGAAGGTGCTATACAAATAAAATGTGAGTGATTGAAGAATGAGCAGACTCACACACACATACACACACACACACACACACACACCAATACACACACACACAAATTATTTAAATTTTGTCTATTTTCTCACCTAAAAATATATTGAATGTTTAATTTGAAAGAAGCTTCAGCATCTTAACCATGGACAGCTCTTTGAATAGCCTCAGTTTGGAGTAACAGAGATTAGCTGAGAACAGTGGCGGCTCCAGAAATGTTTTCCTGCAGGTGCTATGAAGGAGCTAGTCTTTTTATTGAGGGTGCTATGAAGGAAGTGGTCATGCGTACCTATTGTTCTCTAAAACACCTTCAACTAGCAGATACACATGCGTGCACAACACCTCAACAACACCTGAAACAATCATTAATATACATCATAAACATATGAACAATCACTGACTTTTCCATGAAATCATAAACACATACAGCCACACAGAAAACCATCTATAGTGTTGCAAGGTTAGCTAACGTTAGTGTTAGCATTTCCAGCGGCTAAACCCTGGACTGCTGCGGCGGTTGAGGGTTGACCCTCTTCATCCAGATCCGTAGGTGTTTGTGGGTCTGAGATCACTTCCAGACATTCATCCGTTTCTGACTGAACCCGTGGAAATGTGGGCAACAAAAAACGATCCATTTTACCGCTAGCTCTACCTTTCACTCGTTCACAGGTGGAACATGAGGTCAAAGGTTAACGTCAATTTCCTGTTTTGGTTTAAGTTTTTACTATCTATATGATAATTTGCTGAATATTTTTGTTTTGTATGTTAAATATTATCACATCCTCACGTTACATTAAAATTAAATTGTAAAAAAATAATCTAATATTTACTTGGGGGTGCAATGACTAATCCAGGGGTAGCTATAGCGCCCCCTGGCGCCCCCTGACGCCGCCACTGGCTGAGAACAAAGTCTAATGTCCAACATGCTTTGTTAAACTGATGTTGCTGCAGAATAGAAGGTTAACGCTTCATGTGTTGAACTCAGCAAAAACGGTTGTTCCTTTCAGGTTCTCATCTTACACCCCGACTCACAGCATGCACGCATCCGGCTCATCGAAGGAACACGCGTGGTTACCATTTTCTTAAAGCTGTTCACTGATGCTGTCATCAGATTTCTTTATTAAGAAATGATGAAATGATTTTAAAGTGATGTGTGTGGAAACAGAAGCCCCATCACGATGGTTGAGGCCCGGTTCTGTGTGGAGGCACCTAGAACCGTCTGTACCTCCTCATAAAAACAGTTATTTCACCTTAAATCTTTAAACATCTTTAAAAGATTCAGGTGAGCGTGTTTAAATCTGCTCCACATGTTACGTTATAGAAATAGAATCACACGTTATGAGACACTTGATGGTTTTATTAGGAGGATGGGTATTAAACATGGTTCCATTACCCGGAACCGTTAACCTGCCAAAGTGTCTGCTGTTATCGAGTCAAAGCAAAATGTTTTTTCTGGCAACAGAAACAGTAACACCTCGGGCTCTGAGTGTAAACGGAGCTCGGAAAACTTGTGAGATCCAATTTTCTCTCCATTTTTGCTTCATTTGCACTGATTTGTGTTTAATGTGAGAAAATGATTTCTGACTTCAATGATTTAAGATAAAAAACACATACTTTGTTTTAATTGCATGCCTGGGGCCCTTAATGAGAGCCACTGTGAGAGTTATGCTGCTTAGATGTGCTGATAACGCGGCCTCACCTGTGTCTGAAACAACAAAAAGCTCACAGCGAACATGGGAAAGCTGCACGGTTTCATAGAGAGAGACACTTAAAGGTTCCCACTCACACCGACCCTCACAGGACACGTGTCGTGTGTTATTACGGGAACTTATTAAAGCTGAATAATCTTGTCTACGTGCAGCTGGAGTGTGTTGAAGTATTAAAACCACGTCGCATGCAAACTAAAAATCTATAAAACGTCTGAAAGTCAGCATTTCAGGCGGATAAGTCCTCTACAGTTCACCTGGTCAGTCGCTGCAGCTCCTGATTGCTGGTGACCTGCTCCACATGTCTGCTGTTAACATGTAAAAGGTCTGCGCTGTTGCAAAGTACAGCTTCCAATGATGGACAGTTATTCTGGCCTTAAGGTGGTATCTACCATGCTGCTATAGCACAGCATCAACCAAAACAAGCACAAACCACCAACATCCTTTGTTTCACCCGTTTGTGGCCAATCACGGCGCTTCGATTCCTGCAATTAAACGTTTCCTCTGTTCATCGAGGGTCAAGGCCATGAGGGGTTTCCTAACTTTCAGGTTCACTGAGAAACCGTTTTTTACTTGTTATTTTTTTATTATTATCGGCCAATCTGCAGGCTGAACATAAAAATAGTCTCCTACCGCCACGTCCTGCATCAGGGCAGCAGTAGCTCAGGAGCTACAGCGGGTTGACTAGCAACTGGAGCGTCGTAGGATCGATCCCGACTCCCAGACAGAGCGTGCTGCTGTTGTCTAGCACAGATGCTAACCCCGCCTGGTGGTCGGAGGGGCCGGTGGCGCCAGTGCTCCCCAGAGCAGCTGTGGCTACTTTTGACTGACTGTGCTGTAAAGCGCCTTGGGGGGCTGTAGAACCAGAAGGTGCTTTACAGATGCAGGCCGCAGAAAGACAAGGAAGTGAATAAAAATGTTTGGGCACTAGCATCAAAAGCTGTCTGGATCTTCTGCTGATGTTTATTCTCATGAATTAGTCCCAAAGGCGTTTGGAAACTGTTCTGGGACATGCAGGGTAGAGCCCTGCACTTGAGCCCTAGGCCCGGGGGTCAGCCCGGCCCGACGACCCGAGGGCCGGGCTTCGGGCCAACGACTGTGTAATTACCTCGGACACGGGCCGGGCCGGGCCGGGCCGGGCCGGGCGCCTTTATTTTTAATCGAATTCATTAAAAAAACTGAAACACTTGAACGCAGCAGCACCTGCCTGCTTCTCACGCACCGTTAGCTCAGTTAAGGTGTGTGTTGTTTATAAATGCGCCGATATAAACGAATTCTCAAACTGCTGACTGAAACATGTGCCCCTATTATAATATGCCATGTTATGTCCACTTTGATGTCAGAACCCGTTCGTTTATTCTCATGAAAACGGCAGCGGTCTGTTTTTCTGTGAATTAATTCGCTCTGCAGTTAAAAAAATACAGCATTCGTTGCTGTTTATTTACAAACGCTATTATTAATTGGGGGCGTTTATTTAATCTGCCGCTCTGAAAATGCGCTCTGCAGTTAGAAAATTAGAATGCTGCTTTTTTTTCTAACTGCACAAGAGCGCGTTTTCAAACGCATCCAATTAATATAGTGTTCGTGAATTTCATCTGCCGCTCGAAAAACACTTGAAAAACACGCTCTGTTAGAAAAAAAGCTGCATTGTTGCTGTTTTTCTTTCTTTTCTTTCTTTTCTTTTCTTTTACTGCAGAACGTTTCTCACAGATAATTATCCAATCCAATCCAGTTTATTTCTAAAGCACTTTAAAAGACCCAGCACAGGAACAAAGAGCTGTACAGAAAATACATTAAAACAATTGACCAGACAGAAAACAGCAAAGATAAATAAAACACATGATACATAAAATTAAACTAGCCCTATATTAAAAAATAAAAACTTGATAAAACTTGATAAAACTGCATTTGAATCACCTAAAACAGTTAAAATAAAATAAAAAAATAGAAACCAACATCTCACAAGGTATCAAAAGCCAGAGTAAAGAGGTCATTAGAACGCGGAGCATTCTGTCACGCTCAAACATTATGAAAGGTTAAAAAAAAGTCGGGCTCAGGTCGGGCCAGAGAATCCTGAAAACCTTTTCGGTCCTGGTTGGGCTGGGACTCCACCCCCTCGGGCCGGGCCGGACACGGGCTCAGACTTTAGGCCCGTGCAGGGCTCTAGTGTAAGGCCGTACGAGTCTGATCACAGTTTAATATAAAGTTGTCATCTGGTTGATAAAAATATCATTTTAGGTCAGATGACCGTTATGTTTTCAGGTGTGATCTGACCTTTAATAGATACTAAATCTTTTTCACCATTTAGGCGAAATGTGTTAATCTGTCTGTTTTTATTGGAAACAACGTCTTAAACATTTTTCTGCTTCAGAAATGAAGAAAAGCTCCAGACTACAGCCCTACTCTAATTATACTACAGTAATGGTAATCCTAGTAACACAAATACTCCCTCCACCAGTCACAAACCTCCTCGGTGAGCGTGAGTATTCACACGATGCCTGATCGATTGTGACCGCGGCAGACGGACGAGGATCTGACACAAAGCAGACAAACAATACATCCTCTCCCTCTTCACACACACTCATTTTATCACCCTCTATCCTTCTCCTCCGTCTCTGTGCTGTCAGTCTCCTTACACCCTTCCTGTACTCCTCTTACTCCCCATCTGTCGCTCCCTCTCCCCTCCTCCTGAGCTCGGGCGGTGAAGACGGATGGCTCTGTGTCTGTCAGCAGGAGTATCCCAGAATGAGAATGTATCGTCTGCTGTCTCAGATAATAAATGCTTCTATCTGTGCGACTGTTCCCGGTCATAATAGATGGCCCGTATCTGCACAGCTACTGTTTACGAGATTATCACGGCCCACTGCCGTCCCGTGAGCCCCCAACAGGAGAGGTGGAGAAATTACTTCATCGCTAGGGGGGCCTGAAAGTAATTTTGTGAGGAGTCCGTGGCGGGAGCTTTGAGTTGGCAGTTCTTCTGATTCCACTGCGGCGGACGCCGCTGTGAGGTTAAACTGTAATTGTGATTGCTCTTTTATGTTTATGTTTATGTTTATGTTTGTTTATGTATTTAGCAGACGCTGTTGTCCAAAGCGACTTACAAGTGATAATCGGCATGTTGCCCTTGAGGCTAACAACAACAATAACAACAACAACTTGACATCAGTCATGGAGAGGAGGGAACAAGGAGTGGACAGTGGAGAGGGGGGACGGGTGCAGGGAGGGTGCTAGTTTAGAAGATGCTCTCTGAAGAGCAGGGTCTTCAGGAGTTTCTTGAAAATTGAAAAGGAAGCCCCTGTTCTGGTAGTGCTTGGAAGGTCATTCCACATTTGTGGAACGATGCATGAGAAGAGTCTGGATTGTCCTGAGCGTGGTGTAGGCACTGCTAGCCGACCATCCTGTGATGACCGGAGCGGCCGGGCCGAGACGTAAGCCTTTGCAAGAGGATTCAGGTAGATGGGAGCCGCACCATCTCGGACTTTGTATGCTAGTGTTAGCAGTTTGAATTTGATGCGTGCTGCTAGCGGTAGCCAGTGGAGCTCAATGAACAGAGGGGTGACGTGTGCTCTTTTAGGCTGATTGAAGACCAGACGCGCCGCTGCGTTCTGGACCATTTGAAGACGTCTCACAGTACAGCCTGGAAGACCAGTTAGAAGGGCGTTGCAGTAATGGAGGCGGGAGATGACGGTAGATTGCACCAGGAGCTGGGTGGCTTGTTGTGTTAGGTATGGTCTGATCTTTTGTATGTTATACAGCGCAAAGCGGCATGAACGAGCAACAGAGGCAACATGATCTTTAAAGCTCAGGTGTTCATCAATCACAACACCCAGATTTCGAACTGCCTTTGAAGGAGCCAGA
>NC_091745.1:79990120-80010120 GCF_043380555.1 Nothobranchius furzeri | reverse complement strand
TGTCAGCATCCTCGCGTCGCTACGTTTATCTCGTATGAAGCATCCAGGAGAACCGCCTCACCCCGGGCCAGAGGAAGCTTCTGCGTCCACCATTTAAAGCACGATGGATGAAGAGATGGGTGGAGGGGCGTGGTGCTGCTCCTGTCTGAGGTGGTAAGAAAGAAACTGAGCTTCAAGGCTTTAATTACTGGTTCATCGGTGTTTCTCCATCGATGGCCAGTAGATCTGGATCAAGAGACAAAGATGAGTGTTCTCCACAGGGTGGTTCATCCTGAGAAACGTCTCTAACTGGAGCCAGATGTCACAGGAATGGAGAGGAGACACCTGAGAGGTGGATAAACGTCTATCAGGCTTTAAACTTTTCTTCTAATGAGACCAACTTTTCTGTCGTTTGTAAATGTAGTCTTGGCTTAAACCTTCACAGAAGGTCAGAAGAAGGTTTGTCCTTGGACAAACATCAGCATGGGGATCCACTCACCACTGCAGTGTTCGTTGTTCACTGCACCAACTTTAGTGTAGAGCATAGGACGAGTGTTCCAGATGTTTTCTCCCACCAGCAGCCAGCAGTTGGTGGTTTTTCCATGGAGACACTCAGCTAACGGCCTCTGGGTTGACATCCTTAGAGCTCTCCACCTGACTCTCGTCTAACTTACATCATCATCATCCTCAGACGTCAGCACTTCCATTTCGTGCTGCTTCGTTTGTCTTGCGGTCATCCCTGAACTCCATCAGGATGGATGATTTCCTGCCAGGCCTTCATGAACGAGTCGTTTGTGTTTCTGCAACAACAAACAATCACTTCAACTCTCTGTGCAGCTCCCGTCTGACTGAATATGTGTCGCTGTTGACAAGCTTCACCCAACCAATGAGCATTTCCACTCTGACAACCCGGACGTGTGATTTTTAACGATGGCGTGAAACTTTCTCTGTAAAACACATGAAAACGTCCACCGGGCTCCTCCACCATCCATGCCTCTGAACGTCCTGCTGGAAGGCAGGTTTTCCGTACCCTTTATTTGTCGGAGCGAGCGAGTAAGTGGGTCTCTGAAGACCGAGCGTTGTGGCCGCTGAGACAACGGGGAGTTTTCCAACTCCCTCCAGCCGTTTAGGCGCATGTTCCTAAAGCAGCCGCTTTAGCCCGGGTCTCACACGGCGCTGTGGGCGGATATGGACAGACAAGGCAATTACACAGGGTTTCTTCATCTTTCACACACACACACACACACACACACACACACCTTGGGAGGTGCCCTGTGTCTCAGCCGTGAGCCGTGTTGTGTCATCTACGGCATCATTAACAGCATTAATTAACAGATGTTGTCCTTGAGCTGATCTGCTTCCTGTTTGCTCGCTCGTCTGCTTCCGTCACACGCGAGCGTCGGGCTTCGGCATCAACCGCGCGTCTTGAGCGGCTCAACTCCTCCACAGTATAATCTGCAGGTTCACAAACCCTGATTGTTCTTCCTGGCTGTTGGAGGAAAATCTGAGATTGAGTGGAACGCCACTTAAAAACTGCAGCTAAAGATAGCAGCGTGGCTGGCAGGACCTTCTCGGTTTGTATCTGTGGGTGGTTTAGAGGCTCTTCTGAACTCCTGCTGGTTTTCTGTAAAGAAGCGAACAGCCTGCAGCCCGATAATGACTCTGCTGAATAGCTGCATGATTATACCTCTTTCTGTGAAGTGTTTGTCTTTCTCACCCTTCTGCATTTTGTCTGCTTCTCCCCTTTTTTGTCTGTCTTCTCTTCCAGCCTTTATTCTTATTATCTTCCCTTTTCTCTGTTGCTTTCTGCTCGTTTTTACCGTCTGCTCTCCGGCCCGCCTGCTTCCTCATTGACCTCTCTAGAGCTCATTACCAACAAGCTTAACTCGTATCGTCTTTCTTCTCAGTCTGTTTGTTCTGCTGCTCTGCACCGATGCATTAAACATGGATGCTACAGAGGAAGAAAAACAGCTTCACTTCCTGGTTTGTCGACTTGTTTAGCTAGACAAGAGCACATGAAGGACTTTATGCATAATTATAATAAAACAAGTCAGCATGTCAGGAACAGAGTAGACTGAGTCACAGCTTTCAGACTGGACCGACCAGCGGGCTCATTTTACCGACCCTAACCCCGGACTAGTAACTCATCTATCTGGTCCAACTTAATCTTTATTTATCAAAACTGAGGCTTTTCAGGAGCCGTCAACAACAGGAAAGATATACATTATTCAAGTTGTTTCCACGAAAACCCATTTCACAAGATATGACCTAAATCTTTTTAGATCTTCAGTCGTGGGCGGAAACAAAAACTGGATTTTATGTAAACGATGGCTGAAGATGGAATGGATTGTGTTTTAAAACAAGTAAATTTGCACAAACTTCAATAAATGTTTGAGACCTGAGTTGGTTTGAGACGGTAGAAACACGTCCCACTCAGACAGCCATCAGCTTGTCAGCTTCAACAGAACTTATCTGTATTTCTCTAAACTGAGGCTGTTCTGTGAGGGAAAACACAAACTGCTTTTAAGCAAAAACAAACAAATGAAAGTGTTCTGAGAACACACGCGGGTTAGGGTTAGGGTTAGGGTTAGGGTTAGGGTTCTTCAGGTACTTTAAGAAGTAAACTGTTTCCAAATAAAATCCAAAAACACAGATGAGTGTGTGTGTGTGTGTGTGTGTGTGTGTGTGTGTGTGTGTGTGTGTGTGTGTGTGTGTGTGTGTGTGTGTGTCCTCTAATTCCTTTCTCACCTCCTTCAGAGTCTCACGTCACCTTGTTTTATCGCTCACTGCATTTTCAAGTACAGGGAGTGCAGAATTATTAGGCAAGCTGTATTTTTGAGGAATAATTTTATTATTGAACAACAACCATGTTCTCAATGAACCCAAACAACTCATTAGTATCAAAGCTGAATGTTTTTGGAAGTAGTTTTTAGTTGTAGCTATTTTAGGGGGATATGTGTGTGTGCAGGTGACTATTACTGTGCATCATTATTAGGCAACTTAACAAAAAACAAATATATACCCATTTCAACTATTTATTTTTACCAGTGAAACCAGTATAACATCTGCACATTCACAAATATACATTTCTGACATTCAAAAACAAATCAGCGACCAGCATAGCCACAGTTCTTTGCAAGGACACTCAAAAGCCTGCCATCCATGGATTCTGTCGGTGTTTTGATCTGTTCACCATCAACATTGCGTGCAGCAGCAACCACAGCCTCCCAGACACGGTTCAGAGAGGTGTACCGTTGTCCCTCCTTGTAAATCTCACATTTGATGATGGACCACAGGTTCTCAGTGGGGTTCAGATCAGGTGAACAAGGAGGCCATGTCATTAGTTTCTCTTCTTTTATACCCTTTCTTGCCAGCCACGCTGTGGAGTACTTGGACGCGTGTGATGGAGCATTGTCCTGCATGAACATCATGTTTTTCTTGAAGGATGCAGACTTCTTCCTGTACCACTGCTTGAAGAAGGTATCTTCCAGAAACTGGCAGTAGGACTGGGAGTTGAGCTCGACTCCATCCTCAACCCGAAAAGGCCCCACAAGCTCATCTTTGATGATACCAGCCCAAACCAGTACTCCACCTCCACCTTGCTGGCGTCTGAGTGGGACTGGAGCTCTCTGCCCTTTACCAGTCCAGCCACGGGCCCATCCATCTGGCCCATCAAGACTCACTCTCATTCCAACAGTCCATAAAACCTTAGAAACATCAGTCTGGAGATATTTCTTGGCCCAGTCTTGACGTTTCAGCTTGTGTGTCTTGTTCAGTGGTGGTCGTCTTTCAGCCTTCCTCACCTTGGCCATGTCTCTGAGTATTGCACACCTTGTGCTTTTGGGCACTCCAGTGATGTTGCAGCTCTGAAATATGGCCAAACTGGTGGCAAGTGGCATCTTGGCAGCTGCACGCTTGACTTTTCTCAGTTCATGGGCAGTTATTTAGCGCCTTGGTTTGTCCACACGCTTCTTGCGACCCTGTTGACTATTTTGAATGAAACACTTGATTGTTCGATGATCACGCTTCAGAAGCTTTGCAGTTTTAAGACTGCTGCATCCCTCTGCAAGATATCTCACTATCTTTGACCTTTCTGAGCCTGTCAAGTCCTTCTTTTGACCCATTTTGCCAAAGGGAAGGAAGTTGCCTAATAATTATGCACACCTGATATAGGGTGTTGATGTCATTAGACCACACCCCTTCTCATTACAGAGATGCACATCACCTAATATGCTTAACTGGTAGTAGGCTTTCCAGCCTATACAGCCTGGAGTAAGACAACATGCATGAAGAGGATGATGTGGACAAAATACTCATTTGCCTAATAATTCTGCCCTCCCTGTATCTGCTAACACACACTCCTACACACACCAACATGCAACAGAGGATACACACACTGCTGTTCTCTGCGGTCACACCGACGCTCCTGGTGCATGCTAACAACTTAATGCTAATCTTACAGCATCACATTATTAGCTGTTAATGTATTCTGGGCCACTAACGCTAATGCTCGGCTGCTATTAATGCCTGACGCTGATGCAGTAACAGTGAGAGGCCTGAGCCAGTCCGCCCATCCAGGATTATGAGGAGCTTTATAATCCCTTGTTAGCTAGCAGCAGCGGCGTAAATCACACCACCAAGGTAATCTGAGGGATGTGTGACAGCTACACACCTCGTCTCGTCTGTGTCATCACGTCTAATCCACTCCTTCTGGAATATTTCCTCCATCAGTCATTTAGGAGATGATGACTGACAGAACACTTGTTGAGATTTGAGTCGGTCCAACAAAAACCGTGCTAAATAACATCATCATAGGAGTTTTCATTCAGTGTTTGGAGTTTATAAGCCTTTGGAAAACAGAATTTCAGACGAGCGTCGGTGCTGTGGCCTTGTTTCAGTCTCTGTTTATGTGGGTCAATGCCATTATCTCCTATTAAAGCAGTCACTGATCTCTGAGGATGAACATCACTTGTTTTCTGGCCATATTTGCATGTTTTTTATCTTCTACAGTGCAGATGTTTAAAAGTTCTGCCCTAATGTGACCGTAAACATGATCCGATTTTAATGCAAGTCTTGACTAACCATTCCGCTGCGAAGCGCGCCGAGCTGCCGGAAATGAGCTGTATACATAAAGTTGTCTCGTTTCTTCACGTGCTGAAGACAGAAGCTGCTGCATTACTTGACTAATCGTCCTTGTGTTCGGTTCTCGGTGACTCTGCTGCACGAACAGCCACTGAACATTCCTGGTTAGCACTGATAGTCCTTAAAGGCTAGCTCTAACTCCGGGATGATGGCGACTGTCCTCACATAACCTGCTCGCTCCAGCTCCTTCAGCATCATCTATAATTGGATCGAGGTTTGAACTTTGACCTGGCTGATGTGAACTTTATTTCTTTGTTCCGTTTTTGGTCTAAAAACTTGAGTTCTTGCGGAAGAGGTCTTACTCTCCACCGAGTTTCAGCTCACAGACGGATATCCTGACGTTTTCCTTGTTTCATCAGTGACGCGTTTACACGCAGGGAGAGAAAACCTCATTCATGTCAACAACATCCCAGCCGCGATCGGCCTCGGCACGCCGCCTCCCGGATGTGACGAAACCGTGGAAGCGTTTTCTGATGATGTCATCGCCACAGTGCAACACCATCAGACAGTCCAGTCCAAACAGATAAGCTGTGCTGCGGCATCGTTGTTGACCTTTGGCCTTTTGTGGACGTCCTGGTTTCACTGCGTCCGCTTCACTCCCACCGCTTGTTTACCCTTGTGCAGCTGTGACCTAACAGGAAGCCGCCCCAAAAGAGAGGCTGCACGAGGCCGCGTAGCGTAGCGTAGCGTAGCAAAGCGTAGTGTAGCGTAGCAAAGCGTAGCGCAGCGGAGTTCAACAAACTTTCACACCAAATAATGAAATGTTCTAAAGGACGTGTAAACCAGGATAAAGCCGTTCTGATGAAGGTACTAGCTCGATGTCGATCAGAGTCAGAATCAGAAGGGTTTTGCTGCCGTGTGTGCGAGTCACAACATTAGGACATTTCTGCGGTACTTGGATAATCTGTATTTGATACAGCGCCTTCTGGAGCCCTTGAACCCCCCAAGGCGCTTTATAACACAATCAGTCATTCACACCCTGTTGGTGATGAGCTACATTGTAGCCACAGCTGCCCTGATGAACACTGACAGAGGCGAGCCTGCCGTACGAGCGGGGCTCAAACCGGCGACCTTCTGATTACGGTGCGAGCTCTTAACCGCCGTGTCACTGTCGCCCCGCCTTGGTGCAAGAAAAAAAAGAAATAATAGTAATAATACAGGAAATAAAGATGAGCATGTACCTGAGAAAGATGCAGCAAAGCAAAGCCAAATCATGATATTACCGCCCCCGTGTTTTACTCTGCAGCCCAGTTTTTACATGTTGGGTCAATCCGACCGATGATGCGTTACTGAAAAAGGAGATCCTGCTTTAGCCTCTTCTCTCTGGTTTTTACAACAACATGCTACCGTGTGGGAAGATCGTGATAATTCTCTAACCTACATATTAGCACCGCTGTCTCTGACGCTGTATCGCAACAGCCAGGTGTGCAGGTAAACAACATGCAGACTAGTGATGTCCTTTTTCCTCTTGTTATCAAATCACGATAAGAAAACTGAGGAATGAAGCTGGCGATAGGAGGACATCAAGAGGAGGGGGAAAGGGAGAGAAGAGAGGTGGAAGAGGGAGGAGGGGGGCAGCAGGAGGTAAAACCAGAAGATGGGGCAGGAGAGGCGTGGGGAGATAATGTACTGTAGGCTGATTAATGTCAAAGGCACTGAGTCTTGAATACTTATGAAGCAGATGTCAACGGAGCTTTACCCTCCAAGGTCACACAAAGGAGGGGTGAGGTGGGAGTTTGGAGGGGAGATGTTGGATTCGCACTCCCAGAAAAGGGAAATGAAGCGAGGACGGTGGCACAGGAGTTAAGAGTTCGCCCCGTAATCGGAAGGTTGCAGGTTCGAGCCCCGCTCAGTCTGTCCCTGTCGTTGTGTCCTTGGGCAAGACACTTAACCCACGTTGCCTGCTGGTGGTGGTCGGAGGGACCGGTGGCGCCAGTGCTCGGCAGCCTCGCCTCTGTCAGTGCGCCCCAGGGCAGCTGTAGCTACATCGTAGCTCATCCCCACCAGTGTGTGAATGTGTGTGTGAATGGGTGAATGACTGATTGTGTTGTAAAGCGCCTTGGGGGGCTCCAGGACTCTAGGAGGCGCTGTATCAAATACAGGCCATTTGAAAGAAGGAAAGCAAGGAAGAAGCAGGACATGAAAGAAAAGAGACTGAGAATCAGGAAGGCTGATTCAGGCCGCGTCCACGCTTCGGGAGTGTCCTGTTGGACCTTTTAAAAGTTGGTCCAAAGTGAAACTGTTTCACTCCAGAAGAGAAGGACACGTCTTTTCATCAGAGCATCAGCAGACCTCCTAAACCAAACAACACAGAGACAGAAGGACTTCACTGTTGCTCCAGTGATGGTTGAAAAGCCCGTAGAGGACCGATAGAAACCCAGAGAAAATGGATTACTCCTCAAGGACACGAGTGTGAGGGGTTCTGGACCATCCACGTTTGTGAGAACAGCCGTACAAATCCAGAAAGCTTTGGACTGAGTCGGGAAACCCGGTGGCCTGGAAAAGCTGCCCCATGTGACCTGACCTCACAAAGGTCTGCGCTCATCCAGCAGCAGCAGGGCAGCAGAGAGGTGCTGCGATGTGTTCTGTTAACGTTTCACACCTGATGTTGAAGTAGAGACGACTCGTGTGAGGCGTTGATAATGATGGAGGACCAACCTCTGCACTGATGAGGCCCAGCTCAGGCCCAGCCTCTTGGGACAGTTGTATTGAAGCTGGGATGCAGCTAATGACCTCCAGGCAAGAGAAGCAGCCATGATGGAAGGTCGACGGGAGCTGCATTCACCTCTAAAAGTGACCGGATCGAGCAGAAACTGAGCAGACACGTAGAACCTAACCTCCATCTGCAGACGTTGACTCTATGATCAGACGTGCTGTTTTCTTCCAGAACAACTCGCTTCTCCGTGCATCAGCACTTCCATCTTCTTCAGTTTTCTAAGGCCAGGTGTACTGAGAACGGTCTCTGGTCGTTGTGAGTTTCACGTGTGGACCTCCACAGGTGGAAGGGCTTGGTCTCGTTTGGTCAGAACCCGATGACTCTGACTTTATTTATTGTTCCTCTCTCGCTCCTCTTTCTTATTTCTCCTCTTCTGTCCTCTCCACCTTCTTCTGATCTCCTCTTCTCCAACAGTCGTCTACTTACAGCATGCGGAGTCTGCCAACACGTGCTGCTCTCAAGAGCTTTATCAGCACACGGATAAACTTCACACACACGTTCGTGCACAGAGGCCCATGCATGCACCCTGATGTGACAGTGGGCCACTGATGAGGTGTGTGTGTGTGCGTGTTTGCCTGCAGGCACGTGTGTTGGGGAGATTTCTACAGGTACGGCACGAAACACCTTTAGCCTGACACTTCCTGTGCTGCAGCGACGGGCACGTGCGTGTTTCTGTGCATCCCTTTTGTGCTCGTTGGTGCTCATGTGTACGCGTTATCAGCAGCGTGCCAGTGTGCTCGCCGAGGGCCGGTCTATTTAGTGTTCATAACAAAGCCTTTTACCGAGCTCCAATCAGGATTAAACTCTTATCAGCACACACAGACCACAGGACACGGCCGTGTGTGTGTGTGTGTGTGTGTGTGTGTGTGTGTGTGTGTGTGTGTGTGTGTGTGTGTGTGTGTGTGTGTGTGTGTGTGTGTGTGTGTGTGTGTGTGTGTGAGAGAGAGAGAGAGAGAGAGGGAGAGAGAGAAAAGCATGGGGCAAAGGGGATTATTCCCATAAGTGTAAAGCGTGTTCTTTGTGTGTATGTGTGTGTGTGTGTGTGTGTGCGTGGGGGGGGGGGGGGGGGGGGGGTGCAGAAGCTGACCATACGAGCTCACATTCATGTTAATGTGGTTCAGTGTGAATTTATGCACATATGCGTTCACGTCTCTGATCTGTGTCGGTACACTCAGTAAATACGACTCTGAAACCAGATTTAATCCTGATTCAAAGCCGGCAACCCCCCGTGGGTTAGATCATTATCATCCCTCTGTCTGTGTGTGTGTGTGTGTGTGTGTGGGGGGGGGGGGGGTTCAAGGGAGAAGGATTAAATTAAAGACATTTTTTGAAGAATTCTTCACCAAACACTCGCCTCTTAACGCTCACCCCGTGGACTACGTTGAACCACATTGATTCACACCTATTTGCGTGTTGAGACCGTTCCATTTGGGGTGTCTGAGGTTCTCGTTGCCTGCGGCTGCAGATCTGCCCTCTGTCAGACATCTTTGTTCTTTTTTCTGGGTCACAGATCTGATCTGAGGTCTGCTGTCCTTTAAGATACGATTTACAGTAGGCCTTTATTAAGACGATAACGCTGCATCCTATTATGGAGATGTAGCTCGTTCATATTCATGAGCCGCGCTGCCACCTGGGAGGAGCCTGCTGCAGACACAACAATGAAGCAGCAAAATGAGATGAACACATGAATATGAATCTGAGGGCTTACTTACACCCTGCTGCACTAGGAAGGTGTGTGACCCGCTTTCACCAACAGCTGAGCTGGTGCATCTCTTTAGCTCAGCTTCTTTCAAAATTAGTCTAACTTATTTAGTCATTTGTTGCACTTTAATACTTTAATACTCTAATACTCGTCCTACTTTAATACTCTAATACTCGTCCTACTTTAATACTCTAATACTCGTCCTGCTTTAATACTCGTCCTATATTAATACTTTAATACTCGTCTTACTTTAATACTCTAATACTCGTCCTACTTTAATACTCGTCCTACTTTAATACTCTAATACTCGTCCTACATTAATACTCTAATACTCGTCCTACTTTAATACTCGTCCTATATTAATACTTTAATACTCGTTCTACTTTAATACTCTAATACTCGTCCTACTTTAATACTCTAATACTCATCCTACTTTAATACTCTAATGCTCGTCCTACTTTAATTCTCGTCCTATATTAATACTTTAATACTCGTTCTACTTTAATACTCTAATACTCGTCCTACTTTAATACGCTAATACTCATCCTACTTTAATACTCTAATACTCATCCTACTTTAATACTCATCCTATATTAATACTTTAATACTCGTCCTACTTTAATACTCTAATACTCGTCCTACTTTAATAACCGTCCTATATTAATACTTTAATACTCGTCCTACTTTAATACTCTAATACTCATCCTACTTTAATACCCGTCCTATATTAATACTTTAATACTCGTCCTACTTTAATACCCGTCCTATATTAATACTTTAATACTCGTCCTACTTTAATACTCTAATACTCGTCCTACTTTAATACTCGTCCTATATTAATACTTTAATACTCGTTCTACTTTAATACTCTAATACTCGTCCTACTTTAATACTCTAATACTCATCCTACTTTAATACTCTAATGCTCGTCCTACTTTAATTCTCGTCCTATATTAATACTTTAATACTCGTTCTACTTTAATACTCTAATACTCGTCCTACTTTAATACGCTAATACTCATCCTACTTTAATACTCTAATACTCATCCTACTTTAATACTCATCCTATATTAATACTTTAATACTCGTCCTACTTTAATACTCTAATACTCGTCCTACTTTAATACCCGTCCTATATTAATACTTTAATACTCGTCCTACTTTAATACTCTAATACTCATCCTACTTTAATACCCGTCCTATATTAATACTTTAATACTCGTCCTACTTTAATACTCTAATACTCATCCTACATTTAAGAGCTTATTTTCTGACTGATTACAACGATAATTTTATCTGTTTAATTTCCACAGAGGATCTCTTCATATTGTCTGTTTTCTCATAAAATACCTTTATTGGGTTTATGTGGATGCCTGAAGAAACAAAATCACTCATTAAAACGTCCCCTAAAGACAGAACATGACTGAGTGAAAATGGTTGATTAAACAATAAAAGTCTCAAGGAAATAAAAGGGAATGGGGAGTTAAGCCTCGAGTAGCGAGAGTGTAAAAAATGATGTTTGCTTCACTTTTAGTTCCATAAGTAATATATTAAATATACACAGGATATGTGTATTATATATAGTTCCTGTAAAGGCTGACCTGTGCTGGTGATGTTAAACAAATCCAAAGCAAAGAAAATAAAATGCAGCTCACGTGTGCAGCAAGAATTGGACTGGTGTTTAAAACAAGTCACAAGTCAGACACGTTGCACTGGAGTAGAAGCACACGAAGCCTGAAATGTGGAAAACAACATTTTGGAAAAGATCCAGGAAAACTCTCAAAGTGTCACACTGAGCAGGAGGAGGTAGGACCCGAAACGCAGAAGCCAGAATGACTCGAGGCAAGAGCGGTTGTAGAAAGGTCAAATCCTTTTATTAAAGGTGGCAACAAGAATAACATCGATGCAGGAATCAAATCCAGAAAACTGAAAATCAGGAAGCCAAAACAACAGAAGCTCAATAATGAGCACAAAGACTAGAACCTGCCGAGGAGACAAAACAACGCTGACAAACAACGATGGACCGACTAACGCTGAGGGACAAGACAGGGCTTTTAAACACAGAGGGAGGTGATCAGAGGAACAGGTGACAGGTGTGAGAGATCTGGAGGGAAGGCAGGTGCGTTCAGTAAACTAAATGGGGAAAGAACGAAGCAGGAGAACCTGGAGGAGAACAGGAGGAGGCTGGGGACAGAGGGACACAGAGCATGACACAAAGTCTTAGTTTGAACGATTCTTGGTTCAGTTCGGTTAAAATGACTGCATGATTGACTTTTGTGTTTGCTAATGTTGACATACAGTGGTGTGACCCCCCCTCCTGATTTCTTATTCTTCTGTATGTTTGTCACACAAAATGTTTCTGATCATCAAACACATTTAACCGTTAGTCAAAGATAACACAAGTAAACACAAAATGCAGTTTTGAAATGATGGTTTTTATTATTTAGGGACAGGGGCGTGTCCAGGGAGTGGCCTGGAGTAGCACATGCCACCCTTGAAGTCTGATTGGCCACCCCAGGTGCCACCACACTAATTTACCTTTAAATAGGCTTTTCATTGTCCACAAATGACTTGGGGGTTAAACAAAAAAAAAAGCATAACCATTGGTGCCACCCATGCACAAAGTCGTGCCTCACCTGGGCCACCCCATTTTAAAAGATCTGAACACGCCACTGTTTAGGGAGAGAACTAAATCCAAACCTACATTGCCCTGTGTGAAAAAGTAATTGCCCCCCTTGTTTAAAAATAACCCAACTGTGGTGTTTCACACCTGAGTTCAATTTCTGTAGCCACCCTCAAATCTGATTACCGCCACACCTGTTTCAATCAAGAACTCACTTAAATATGAGCTGCCTGACACAGAGAAGTAGACCAAAATCACCTCAGAAGCTAGACATCACGCCAAGATCCAAAGAAATTCAAGAACAAATGAGAACAAAAGTGATTGAGATCTATCGGTCTGGTAAAGGTTATGAAGCCGTTTCTAAAGCTTTGGGACTCCAGCGAACCACAGTGAGAGCCATTATCCACAAATGGCAACAACATGGAACAGCGGTGAACCTTCCCAGCAGTGGGCGGCCGACCAAAACTACCCCAAGAGCGCAGAGACAACTCATCCGAGAGGTCACAGAAGACCCCAGGACAACTTCTAAACAACTGCAGGCCTCACTTGCCTCAGTTAAGGTCAAAGTTCACGACTCCACCATCAGAAAGAGACTGGGTAAAAACAGCCTGCATGGCAGGTTTCCAGACCACTGTTAAGCAAATAGAACATCAGGGCTCGTCTCAATTTAGCTAAGAAACATCTCAATGATTGCCAAGACTTTTGGGAAAATACCTCGTGGACTGAAGAGACAAAAGTAGAACCTTTTGGAAGGCAACTGTCCCGTAACATCTGGCGTAGAAGTAACACAGCATTTCAGACAAAGAACATCATACCAACAGTAAAATATGGTGGTGGCAGTGTGATGGTCTGGGGTTGTTTTGCTGCTTCAGGAACTGGAAGGCTTGCTGTGATAAATGGAACCATGAATTCTACCGTCTACCAAAACATCCTGAAGGAGAACGTCCGGCCATCTGTTCGTCAACCAAAGCTGAAGCCATCTTGGGTGCTGCAGCAGGACAATGACCCAAAACACACCAGCAAATCCACCTCTGAATGGCTGAAGAACAACAACATGAAGACTTTGGAGAGGCCTAGTCAAAGTCCTGACCTGAATCCTATTGAGATGCTATGGCATGACCTTAAAAAGGCGGTTCATGCTAGAAAACCCTCAAATAAAGCTGAATTACAACAATTCTGCAAAGATGAGTGGAACAAAATTCCTCCAGAGCGCTGTAAAAGACTCGTAGCAAGTTATCGCAAACGCTTGATTGCAGTTATTGCTGCTAGGGGAGGCCCAACCAGTTATTAGGTTCAGGGGGCAATTACTTTTTCACACAGGGCAATGTAGGTTTGGATTTTGTTCTCACCCTAAATAATAAAAACCATCATTTCAAAACTGCATTTTGTGTTTACTTGTGTTATCGTTGACTAACGGTTAAATGTGTTTGATGATCAGAAACATTTTGTGTGACAAACATGCAAAAGAATAAGAAATCAGGAAGGGGGCAAATAGTTTTTCACACCACTGTACGTGTGGTGATAATTATAATAATAGACTCCAGATGTATAATAATTAAAATGGCCTGTATTTGATATAGCATCTTCTAGAGTCCTGGAACCCCCCAAGGCACTTTACAACACAGTCATTCACCCATTCACACGCTGGTGGGGATGAGCTACGACGTAGCCACAGCTGCCCTGGGGCGCATTGACAGGCGAGGCTGCCGAGCACTGGCGCCACCGGTCCCTCCGGCCACCACCAGCAGGCCCGGGGGGTTAAGTGTCTTGCCCAAGGACAAACTGAGCGGGGCTCGAACCTGCAACCTTCCGATTACGGGACGAGCATGGGGTGCCATCGTCGCCCCGTTTGTGCTGTTGATGTTATTACTTTGTGTTTCATTAAAATCAGTTGAGGGATTCACACACCAGTGGTGATGAGCTACATCGTAGCCACAGCTGCCCCGGGGCGCCCTGATGGAAGTGAAGCTGCCGTCTGCAGGCCCCGCCCGTTCCTCTGCCCACCGCCAGCAGGCTAGGAGGGTGAGGTGTCTTGCCCAAGGACACAGCGACCGGTTACAGGGCATAACTTCCTGTGACTGACGTTCCAGCAACAGCTCTCTCTTGCACGTGAGAGGCGGTCCTGTGCTCTTTTTACCATTTGTGACATCACAAATGGAGACTTTTTGAAATGGTCTGTTTTAGGCATGTAGTTCCTAAAACACAGCCCGGACATAGATGTATGATTTAGTTTTTAATGTTTGGAGCGTTTATAGAGGCAGCAGAGACCCATATGGCAGCCCAAAAGGATAGAAAAGGTGTCCTAATATTTCTCCTTTAGTAGTAATTGTTCTCACCTTTTCCACTCTTGCTTTCAGACCTGTTTACCTTCTCAGAGTCACCGCAGATCCCCAGTGCATCACACATTCATGGCTATTAGCAGCACAATAACAAATCAGGTGTGTTATGAAGATGCAGGGGCTCAAGTAAATGTCTGGAGATAATCTCGTGGAAACATTTAATGATGAGTTGGTGAAGAAAGTCACAACGGCATCAAACATTCCTGAACTGGCTTTATGGGTGCTTCTGATCAGAGCGATGCGCACGTGTTTGTTTGAGAGTACGAGACGGGAGAAGATGATAAAACAAACAGAAACATCCCATCGGGCATATTTCTGAGTCTGTGGAGCGTTTGCATCCAAGTATTAGCGCAGGAAGTAACGAAGAGGCAGAGCAAACAGCAGAAACAACAGAGCCTGATCACAATCAGTCATCGGGGGAAATGGTCGTGAGCAGTAGAAGTCAAAGAGCTGGTTCTCCCAGTTCCCCGCGTGATTATTAGTCCTAAATTTACATTAATGAGAGGAACGATCCCACAGGAAACCAAACTCTTCAAAACAGCGTGTGCACATGGAAGAGGCAGACTGTGCTCACACACAAGTCTGCCGCTAAATGACATCACAGCTTTGATTATTTTCCAGGCTCAGCAAGAAGTAAAAGTCCCAAAGGAGGGATTTTACTTCTCCTCCGACCCACTTTTATCCAGGAAAACTCAAAGAAAGGAGTCGAGGAACTGAGAAGTCATCATCTCGTGTGTGTGAGTGTGTGTGTGTGTGTGCTTGTTTGCTCTAATGAGCATCTGCCAGCACAGGCCTGAAAAGCGCGGTGACACTCGAGGTGATTTTCTGCCGGCTGCACAGCAAGGTCAACATCTGGGCTGAGAGAACAGCCCTCACACCCTGCAACGCTTCTGTCACTAACATGTTCCAACAGCACGGGGCGTGCTGCTGTCTGCAGCTCCGCTCCAGCACGCATCTGCTGGGCCGACACCGGAGACGTCTTCGCTTTGGGTCTGCCTCGACTTGTGCTTCTGCCTTCATGCTACACTCTGACAGAACTGTCAGGGTTTTGGACCAACAAGGGTGGAGGCTGTGTAGGAAACGGCCAGGGTCGAGTCCTCTCTGCTGTCACACATCAACAGGAAATCTGAAAACACCACAGCTTCTTTAGCCTTCGTGGAAACGTTCCTGCGTCTCTGACAGGAACAGAACTGTTGGAGCTTTGTAAAAATTGTGGAGAAGAAAAAGGAAAAATGATCAAGATTCAAGTCAAAAGTCCCAGAGGAGTGCTCCTAAAGCCGACTGAAGGTGTATTTATTTGAAAAAGACGTTCCGGGTTTTGGCAACTTTATTCAGTCCTTCACAATAAGAGTCTCTAAGAAGCATCCGATACTTTGGGGTTTCTTGCTAGAGTAGTGTAGGATTTACTGGACAGTGTTTATGTCAGCTTTAGGAGCTACTTAGTGTCTGAGGCTCTGATCTCACGCAGAACCCTCGGTTCCATTCTCACTCACGCAGAACAAGTACAGAAGCCGGGGACTGGTGCTCCTCGGTGGAACTGATGGTAGTTTCAGAAGAAGTTGGTTTTTTTTTTTACAAAAACAGATGACAAAAGTTTTCTACCTCACATAGAAAAATAAAGGTGCTGAAACTACACCTGTTCTCCTTCATATGCTGAAGAACCTCCACACCACATGTCAGACACGAGGCCCGCGGGCCGGATGTGGCTACAGAGCTTTAGGAACGTTTATGTTTTATTACAGCTCTGTTTACAGATTAGTCTGTGTGACGTCTCCGTAACGCACCTGGACAGGGATGTGTGTGTGTGTGTGTGTGTGTGTGTGTGTGTGTGTGTGTGTGTGTGTGTGTGTGTGTGTGTGTGTGTGCGTGCGTGCGTGCGTGTGTGTGTGTGTGTGTGTGTGTGTGTGTGTGTGTGTGTGTGTGTGTGTGTGTGTTGTTGGAACAACACGGCGCTCCCCCGTGTCTGTCGTATCCAGGGTCAGACTTTAAGTGTGGGAGCCGGTAAATTTCACCACTTACTGGAGACTTTTTACCAAATATGGGCGTCATGTAGCAGCTTCCTGTTCTGTACTGTAAGTGGAGCCGTCCATCGCCTGCAACTCTTTCCTTTCCGCCATCGGAGCTTCAGCTGTTGTTTCTCATTATAAACGCCACCTTGTTGTGTGTCTCATTATCCAGAGCTGCTCCGAGCAAATAGTGTGTGCGTGTGCGTGCGTGTGTGTGTGTGTGTGTGTGTGTGTGTGTGTGTGTGTGTGTGTCTGTGTGTGTGTGTGTGTGTGTGTGTGTGTGTGTGTTTGTGTGTGTGTCTGTGTGTGTGTGTGTGTGTGTGTGTGTGTGTGTGTGTGTGTTTGTGTGTGTGTCTGTGTGTGTGTCTGTGTGTGTGCGTGTGCGTGCGCGTGCGTGTGCATGCGTGCGTGTGTGTGTGTGTGCGTGTGTGTCTGTGTGTGTGTGTGCGTGCGCGTGCGTGTGTGTGTGTGTGTGTGTGTGTGTGTGTGTGTGTGTGTGTGTGTGTGTGTTTGTGTGTGTGTCTGTGTGTGTGTCTGTGTGTGTGCGTGTGCGTGCGCGTGCGTGTGCATGCGTGCGTGTGTGTGTGTGTGCGTGTGTGTCTGTGTGTGTGTGTGCGTGCGCGTGCGTGTGTGTGTGTGTGTGTGTCTGTGTGTGTGTGTGCGTGCGTGTGCGTGTGTGTGTGTGTGTGTGTCTGTGTGTGTGTGTGCGTGCGCGTGCGTGTGCGTGTGTGTGTGTGTGTGTGCGCGCATACAGGATCTGCCAACTGGAGTCGTTATTTGCCTCCAACCTTCTCTCTCTCATTTTCCTCTCAGGTGTTTGTCTCTTCTGTCCCCTCATTATAAAAACCACCTCACCTGTGTTTCTCCTCTCCTCTCTCCCCACATTCCCTTCATCTTCCAACCTCCTTCTCCTGTCTGTCCATTCCTCTTCCCTTCTCTTTTTACTCGTTATCCAACAGCTTGGAGCAACCACTCAGCCGTACGCGAGAGAAAACTGCCACTTCCCACTGTTAGCATCTACTACACTGAGCTGCTGCTTATTGCTTAGCGTTAGCCTGGACCTTTCGCCATTTCCTCTCCTTTTAACAGTCAGACTAATTACCCAGGCAGCACACGGCGGCGGAGTTCCTCTCATGACTCAGACGGGTTTGAACCCAGGTTTATCTCCCTGAGCATCACCAATTAGTGGAGGAGTTTACCTTCAGCCAGGTGTGAAGCGTGTTTGGTAGCCTTGTTTACTGACATGGTGTGGACTACTTGTCTCCTGTCTTGTATGCAGTGAGTGAAACTTGTATAAAATGTGCATCCTAACACAACACCGTAAGATTTGTCCTGCAGCATTTTACCAACAAATATTGAAAGCTAAGATCTGGACAGTTATGAAGAATTCATTATTTTCTTTCTGTTCTTGTTTTGTTTCTAGTCTTCTTGGCCTGTTTTAATTCAGTCTAGTTGATTATTTTCTAGTGCGGCTGTTGTGTTA
This sequence comes from Nothobranchius furzeri, assembly GCF_043380555.1. Lineage (NCBI taxonomy): Eukaryota > Metazoa > Chordata > Actinopteri > Cyprinodontiformes > Nothobranchiidae > Nothobranchius > Nothobranchius furzeri. Next base: position 79,992,130 of record NC_091745.1, on the reverse strand, counting down.
TGATTTTTTATTTAATTTTTTTCATTTCTACTTTATTCCGTATGTTTTATTTTCTGGTTTTCATTGTTTGCAAACTGAGTGGCTTCAGTTTTGCTCTTTTCTGTTTCAGTCTGGTCTCTTTTTTCTGTTCTACTTCATCCCAGTTTAAGTGAACTGGACTTTTTTACTGGTTTCAACAAGCTCCCAAATCAGGGTCAAAACTTTAGAAGCCTTTTAGAAGAAAGAAGAAACGTCTTTAAAGTAATCGTTCACTGAAAACCCACGTTTTAATGACCATGTCTGACTCCAACGGGTCACTCAGAGATTTTCATGCAGGCTGAACACAAAAATAGTCTCCTACACCTATCTCCTCACCTTCAACATGATGATTCTGTTTTCCTACATGATTTTTGCAAGTCAGCAGTCTTTGTGAAAGTCCTCTCCACCACGATGACGACGCTATAATTCACTTCCTGTGTCCCAGAGGGTCGAGCTAAACCCGATGCAGAGAGAAATCACGCCAATTAGATGCCTCGACTGGCACTTAATTACCGCTCTGAAGAGGCTGATGGGCCATTAATTAGCAGGACATTACCAGGACTGATTGTTCATTAACAACAGAGCATATTAGAAGAGATAAGACTCGGTTGTAATGGACTCTGGTGGAGGAGAGGAAGGCTGACGCTGCCTCCGACAGACCTGCTGCAGCAGTCGAGCCTGGGATTATAATGTCAGCAGCAGCCATGAAAGGAGAACGCCGTGTCCTGAAGTTGGATTTACAGCTGGAAGGTTACTCCCTCACAGATCCACCCAGGTGACAGAGTGACACGCTGGAATGCTGCGTCTCGGAAAACCTCACACTTTTACAGGAAACAACAGGCTTTAGGGTCAGTGTGAGAAAGATGAGTTTCATCCCCAACAATGTTTCTCCCTAACTTCAACAAGATCCATATTTGTGGGGTTTTGTTGGGAGGGTTAGAATAAAAGGATAAAACTCAAATTTACTGATGTGTTTATTTTCATCCCAGTCCAGTTTAGAACACTGAATTCAGACCCGTTGTCTCTCCTGCCAAATGACAGCAACTAAAAGCGTTCTATCATGTGTCCTTACCTGCATTCAGGTTAGAAACATCATGCTCCGCCCACCAGGGGCCGTTCGGATTCAGTGACATCATCACTTGTCCTGGTCCAGGTCGTCTGTGTTAGTCTGCTGCAGAGGTTCCCTGGGGAAGGAATGATCTCTGACTCTTCATTTCATGCTTCATTTCCCATCACATTCCCCCAAAACACTCTGCGTCTGAGTGTGTGTTTCAGTGTGTGTGTGTGTGGGGGGGGGGGGGGGGGGGGGGGTTACACTTCATGTCCCACTCTGTCCTTTCCAGTGAATATTCACATGCTGCCAAAGAAACAGCGTATAAGATCAGGGAACAGGGAAGTGCTCCTAAAGGCACAGAAAGCTTCGTACTTCTTGTAGCACCTCGGCTGGCAGCAAGAACTCCAATCAAGTCTTTGTTCTGACTGGTTGAGAGTCGCTCACATCTCTGGAAGAGCCGTGGACCACTCAGCTACACTAGAAGGTTCAAAAGCATGAACAGAGGTTTAAGGTCAAAGGTCAGACAGTCTCCTTCAGGATTTTTTGGTAAAAAGCTGAATTTGTGATTCTGTCAGTTACAGCAAGCCATTTGGTTCCTGAAGCAGCAAAACAGCCCCTTGACATGCACACACACACACACACACACACACACACACAAACACTTAAGCTGGGCGTACACTGTGCGACTTTTTCACTCGTAGCACTCAGCTTCAGCTCAAACTGTACGACTTCCTCGCAGGGCAGATCTCACGAGTCATGCGCTCACACTGCACGACCCAGTTCTCGCATGCGACCTGACTGCTCACACTGTACGTCTGGTAGCAACACGTCGGCCCTAAAAATATGCTAAAAATAGCAGTTTTTACTCAACACGTCAGACTTTTTTGTCTCGATTTGCCTGTTGTCCTTCGGGAGTGCTGCAGGAGGACACACAGGGA
>NC_091745.1:79935120-79987620 GCF_043380555.1 Nothobranchius furzeri | reverse complement strand
GACAATCAGAAGGTTTCTTGTTGTTTTGTGATCATTCAGAACAGAAACTCAAACTGAGATGCCAGTTGGATGAACTGCCCGGCCGTCGGTCATGAATCTGAGGAGAAAGCACATAAAGACCTGGCACCTCCCTGTCTCGCTGACCTGCTCACTCCCTATGTACCCACGTGCACGTTCAGGTCGGCTGACCTCCTGCTGCCTTGCACGCCCCGGATGAGTTACAAACCACGGGGTGCACGAGCGTTTGTCCGTGACGCTCCAAAGCCCGGCCTTTTATAGTTCGACGGGCTCCATCATTGGCGGTTTTTAAATCTCGTTTAAAGACCAACTTCTGCGACTTGCCCTTTAGACCGTGTCAGGTTCGATGGGCTGAGCTGGAGTGGTTATGAGACCCAGGCGCGGAGAGAATGGTGGATGGAGACTGATATGTGGCAGCGTGGGAAGTTCTCTTCCCGTATGGTTTGTAGAGTTAGTGTCTTAGGTCTTAGAATGGCTTGGCGTCTATCGTTAGATGATGACTGAGTGCCGGCTCCGCTGTGACAGGTCCTTAAATAGGCTCAGCGGGATGACGTCACCGGGAAGCGTCGGTGACAGGCATGCTGGGAACTGGAGTGCAGCGCCAGCCCGGCCCGCAGAGGAGGTTAAGAGGAGGAGTTCATGACAGGACCCCCCCCCCCCCCCCCCCCCCCACGAGGGACGGCTCCAGAAGGCCCAGGACGAAGAGACCAGAAATCAGCCAACAGGGAAGGATCCAGAAACGAGCGGGCAGGCTCCCAGCTACGTTCCTCCGGACCGTAACCCTGCCAGTCCACCAAATACTGCCATCCACGGCCCCGGCGGCGGGCGTCCAGAATCTTGCGGACGGTGTAAACGGGGTCCCCATCGACATCTCGGGGCGTCGGCACCCGGGCCGGAGGCGGATGGAGAGGAGAAGACACCACCGGCTTGAGCTGTGAGACGTGGAATACCGGGTGCACCTTAAGAGTGGAAGGGAGGCGCAGCCGGTAAGCGACCGGACCGAGGACATCTCGGACTGGGAAGGGCCCCAAAAAGCGAGGCGACAGCTTCCTGGAACCAGCCGGAAACCGGAGGTTTGCGGTAGAGAGCCAAACCCGGTCACCAGGCTGGAACACAGGGCCGGGCCGGTGGCGGCGGCGGTGTTGTCGGGAGTACTCCGTATTAGCCCGGGTGATGGCGGCGCGAGCCCTGATCCAAGCGAGACGGCAGCGGCGGACCATATCCTGAGCCGCCGGAACCTCCACCTCTGGCACCTGATGGTCAAAAAGAGGGGGCTGGTATCCGTAGCAGGTCTCGAAGGGCGATAGACCCGTGGCGGAGGACGTCTGGAGGTTGTGAGAGAGCTCCGCCCATAGGAGGTAACGAGGCCAGGTGGACGGTTGAGACGAGGCGAAGCAGCGTAAGTAACGCCCAAGCTGCTGGTTTGCTCTCTCCGTCTGACCATTAGTCTGGGGATGATAGCCTGACGACAGACTGGCGGAAGCGCCCACCAACCGACAGAAAGCCTTCCAGAAACGTGAGATGAACTGAGGCCCTCTGTCAGACACCACGTCCTGGGGGAATCCGTGGAGCCTCACCACATGATCGAGGAGGAGCTCCGCCGTCTTCTTAGCCGTGGGGAGCCCTGCCATAGCCACTAAATGCACAGCCTTCGAAAAGCGGTCGGTGATGGTGAGGATGGTGTCCAGGTGGTCGGCAGCGGGAAGCCCCGTGACAAAGTCCACACCTATGTGCGACCACGGCCTTTTAGGCACAGGGAGCGGTTGCAATTCCCCGGCTCCAGGTTGGGTGGAGGACTTAGACCGGGAGCAAGTGTCACATGCAGCGGTGTATTCACGCACGTCCTTTCTCATAGAGGGCCACCACAGGGCCCGGCGGAGGAACTGGAAGGTACGAGCCTGGCCTTGGTGTCCCGCGAGCCGTGAACTATGCCCCCACCTCAAGGCCTCCTGTCGACACACGGCCGGAATGTAAAGGCGGTTAGGAGGCGTCTCTGGGGGCGCCGGGTCCGCCGGGAGAGCTGCCCGGATGGAGGCTTCCAGGGGCCATTGCAGGGCGGCCAAGAACCGTTCGGTCGGGAGGATGGACCTCGGTTCAGGAGGCCTTGGATCCTGGGTGTGTTGACGGGACAGGGCGTCCGCCTTGAGGTTCTTTGAGCCGGGGCGGTAGGCGATGTGAAAGTTATAAGGTTCGAAAAAGAGGGCCCACCGGGCCTGACGAGGGTTGAGTTGGCGAGCGGTCTGAATATGGATGAGGTTCTGATGATCAGTCCAGATTAGAAAAGGAGTGGGGGTACCCAGGAGCCACTGTCGCCACTCCTCCAGGGCCCACTTTATCGCCAACAATTCCCGGTCCCCGACCCCATAGTTCTGCTGGGTAGGAGAGAACTTCCGGGAAAAGAATGCGCAGGGATGGAGTTTGGAGTCCTGGCCACGTTGTGACAGTACGGCTCCCGCGCCCGTCTCAGAGGCGTCCACCTCCACAACGAAAGGCCGTGTTAGGTCCGGGTGGAGGAGGATGGGCTCGCTTACAAAGCGGCGGACCAGCTCATGGAAGGCAGCAACAGCCTCCGGGGAGAGGCGGAAAGGGCGAGGCTGATTGGTTGTTTTCGTCAGGGAAGTTAATGGTGACGCCAGGGCGCTGAAGTTGCGGATAAACCGGCGGTAGAAGTTGCAGAACCCCAGGAAACTCTGCAACTGCTTCAGGGTCTTGGGTAGTGGCCACTGCGCGACCGCCTGAACCTTCTGTGGGTCCATGCGCAGGCCCTGGGAGGAGATGATGAATCCCAGAAACGAGGTGGACTCCTGGTGAAAAGCACACTTCTCCAGTTTACAGAATAAGTCGTGCTCCAGGAGGCGTGACAGAACGGCTCGAACATGCTGGGTGTGTTCCTCGGCCGTGCGGGAGTAGATGAGGATGTCGTCCAAATAAACAAAAACCCAACGACCCAGCATGTCACGGAGGACATCAGTGATGAAACGCTGGAAAACGGCAGGGCTGTTGCAGAGGCCGAAGGGCATGACCAGGTATTCATAATGTCCAGTGGGTGTAATGAAAGCGGTTTTCCACTCCTCTCCTTCCTTTATGCGGATGAGGTTGTATGCACTGCGGAGGTCCAGCTTGGTAAACAGTGTGGCTTGGGCAGTGGCGTCCAGAGCCGTGCTCATTAAGGGAAGAGGATGGCGGTCCCTGATGGTGATTTTATTCAATCCACGATAGTCTATACAGGGCCGGAGGTCACCTTCCTTCTTCTTCACAAAGAAGAACCCTGCCGCCCCAGGAGACGTGGAATGTCGGATAAACCCCTTCTGGAGAGCCTCATTGATGTAAGCGTCCATCGCCTGGGTCTCTGCCGGGGAGAGCGAGAACAGCCGACGCCGAGGCGGGGTGGTTCCGGGCTGAAGCCTGATCTCCAGATCGTAGGGGCGATGAGGAGGCAGCTTGGTGGTAGGCTCCTTTGCAAAGACCCGAGCCAGATCGTGGTATTGGGGTGGAAGGAGTGTTAAATCCACGTCCTTGGGTGGTGTCTCCCTAGGCTGTGATCCTGGAAGGAGTGTTAAATCCACATCCTTGGGTGGTGTCTCCCTAGGCTGTGATCCTGGAGACGGATGATGAAGGCGACAGTTAACACCCCATGCCATGACTTTACTGGTGGACCAGGAGATGTGAGGGTCGTGGAGGCGGAACCAGGAATGACCCAGAATGAGAGGAGTCGTAGGGGCCTGAATGACCAAGAAATGAAGGGTCTCTACGTGTTCTCCGATGGTCATCCGGAGGTTCTGGGTTCGGTGCGTGATCGGATATGACATGAGAGGGCGCCCGTCCACTGAGGTGACGGGAACGGGATGATCGAGGAGGGTGAGTGGAATCTTGAGCCGGTTGACCAACCCCTGATCGATAAAGCTTTCTGCAGCTCCGGTGTCGAGGAGGGCCACCAGGGGGACCGGTCCTTGGCTCAGCTGGAAGGAGACCGAGAGGGTGGTGTGATGAGGAGCTGCATGAGTGGAAACTCCGAGTGAGGCAGCTCCTACACCGACCCGGAGGGACCGTTTCCCGGGCGTATGGGGCATGTTGCACGGGGATGACCCAGAGCCCCACAATAGGCGCATCGTCCCTCCTGAAAACGGCGCGCCCGTTCCTCGGGGGGCAAATGACCCAGTTGCATGGGTTCCTCCATGGGTTGGTTCTCCTGACGGCGGGGGAAAGTTCGGGATTGTACGGGAACCGCCCTCACTCCTGGTCTGGTGAGGAGGCAGCGGTCCAGCTGGAGAGCCAGGTCCACCGCCTGGTCCAGGGTGGTTGGAGCCTCGTGACCAATCATGCCCTCACGGATGCGGGGTGACAATCCCTCCAAGTACACAGCCTTCACCGCGGCATCACCCCAGGTTAGACGGGCAGCGGTGGTCCGGAAGCGTGAGGTGAATTCGGCCACGGTCTGAGAGCCTTGTCGAAGCTGGAGCAGGCGTGTCTCATCTGCGACCTCGCTGCTGGGATGAACGAATGCCTTCTTCAGTTCTTTCACGAAGGCTTCATAGTCGTTGCAGACTGGGGACTTCTGATGGTACAGAGCAGCCGCCCATTCACCGGCTCGCCCAGTCAGCAGGGAGGTTAACAGAGCCACGCGAGAGCAGGAAGTCGGGTAGCGTGCCGGCTGACACTCAAAAGTCATTGACAGAACGGCCAACATGCTCTCCGGGGATCCTTTAATCCCATCCCATTTCTCTGGGAGACTTAGATACGGCTCCACCACGTTAGGAGTGGCAGATGACTGTCGTTGGAGGGCTGAGGAGAGTTGGACTACCAGTTCGGTGACGGAATCGAGTTTGGATGCGAGGCGATCAGTAACAGCACGCAGCTGATTGTTCTCCACACGGAGTTGGGCGTTGTCCGCCTCCTGGCGTTCTACTCGGCTGAGCAGCTGCGCTACCTCAGCTCGCAGCTGTGCGATCTCCGCTGGGTCTATTCGGGACTCAGTCATCCTGTCAGGTTCGGTGGGCTGAGCTGGAGTGGTTATGAGACCCAGGCGCGGAGAGAGTGGTGGATGGAGACTGATATGTGGCAGCGTGGGAAGTTCTCTTCCCGTATGGTTTGTAGAGTTAGTGTCTTAGGTCTTAGAATGGCTTGGCGTCTATCGTTAGATGATGACTGAGTGCCGGCTCCGCTGTGACAGGTCCTTAAATAGGCTCAGCGGGATGACGTCACCGGGAAGCGTCGGTGACAGGCATGCTGGGAACTGGAGTGCAGCGCCAGCCCGGCCCGCAGAGGAGGTTAAGAGGAGGAGTTCATGACAGATCGTGACTCGTTTTATTGTTTTTTTGTGTTCTTAGTATTCCTCGTGTTTCATTTGTTTTTACTGATCAGCATTTTTATCCTGTTTTTGCTGCTTTGATTGGCTGTGATTTGGTCCAGCTGCGCAGCGCCCATGCTGCTTTTTAAATGTGCTACATACATAAATGATGGTATGCTATGGCAAACATTTCTGGAACAAATTTGGTCAGATGGAAGTCCATCTCAAGGCAAAGCAGCGGACGGGACAGGGAGACCAAGAGAATGACAGGGTGGTGACTGAAGGACAATCATGGTCCATCAGCATGAAGAATTACCTTTCTCTGTCCCGTTTGCCTTCACGAGCACACACACACACACTGACCTGTGATGGAAAACTGATTGAATCAGCAGTGGGATTAACAGGGATTTAGCCCGGTGTAATGATATCTGAATGAGTTGATTAGCTATCTGATGACACCTTCCATTTGCCCTCTATAGCCCAATAACACCTGGTACTTCACCGCCTAGGCTGCATCGAAGCGAGGGGAGGAAACGAGCCACCGCGGGTCTCCTTGAGGCAGCGATCAGTGTTGTTCTGTTTTTTTTGATCTTGGCTAAATGAACCATAAAACTGTGACAGTGTGTGGGCTCCCACAGCACGCTCGGTCCTGGTTAAAAGTCACTTTTCCTGTGGTGTGTCCCCGTGCAGACAGTGAGTGATCACAACAACGGTGACAAAGTAGTGCCACGAAGGCGGTGAAGGGCAAACGAAAAAGAGCGGTGATGTAAGGCACTCATGAGGAGAAACTGTGATGTTGGTGAAAGAAAAAACGGGCAGAAGAGAAGTTTTCAGAGAAATGAGAGCTGCTGGTGTTTGAGATTTTATAATCCCCTTGAAATGAATCTGAGATTAGAGGATCTGTGTTGCGCTATTTCACACCCTCCAGAGTAACCGTAGTGATATGATCAAATATTACCATTATTGAGACACCATTAAAGTTCATTTTGTGAGCCATTCCTTCGACATAAAAGCTTGGATTAGATGAAACTCCGCCCCTGATCATGTGAATTCCACTTTAGTACACCTCTGCAGACCCAGAGACCACAGACTCGCCGTCTTGTCCCACGCTTCAGTTTTAAAGATGCAGGCGATGTTTAAACATGGGAAAGGACTGGATTTCTTGTTTCTTACTACTAGAACATTGTTCATGTTCACCGGTGTTCGTCTGGCCAGACTAGTCCACGTTTAAATTATACTTGTTGTGATTTACATTCATTAGTAAACTAGAATATAGGTAAATATGTCATGCTCTGTGTCCCTCCGTCCCCAGCCTCCTCCTGTTCTCCTCCAGGTTCTCCTGCTTAGTTCTTTCCCCGTTTAGTTTACTGAACACACCTGCCTTCCCTCCAGATCTCACACACCTGTTCCTCTCATCACCTCCCTCTGTGTTTAAAAGTCCTGTCTTGTCCCTCGGCGTTTGTCGGTCCATCGTTGTTTTGTCTCCTGACATTTCTCCAGGTTCGTGCTCATGAGTGAGTTTCTGTTTTGTTTCTGTGTTTCTTGAGATTAAGCTTGGTGTTGCGCCTTTGGATTTTTGTTCACCCTCCTTTAATGAAAGGAATTTATTTTCTTAAAACCGCTCCTGCCTCGAGTCATTCTGGGCTTCTGCGTTTTGGGCCCTACCTCCTCCGGCTCAGCGTGACAAAATATGCATTTTATGTTTTGTGAAATGACAACCAGCTGGTATATAAACAGCCTGGGATGGTAAAGCACAATCTTCAGCTTCAGCCCAGTGTGGAATGCAGATGAAGCTGAAGAAACAATGCATAACTGAACAGAATCCATCCAGTGGTTCCTGAGACACACGGAGAAACAGGCTAAACTCATTATGACGCGTTGCATCTGCCTGCATCGTGTCTTAAACGTCTGGTGAGTAAATCATCAGAAGCTACTGCAGCCTGCCCTACTCCTGCAGTCTGGGCTTTACACAGAGGTCAAATCCAGACCCATCACGTTGCTGCAAGGATTAAACGGTCCCCCTTGTGACAGAAAGCCATTAAACATAAACCAGCTGCAGACTGTAAACATGTGCAGGCACCTGTGTGTTAAAAGCAGCCGTGTTTTCACACACTTCAGGAGTCGGAAGCTCTTTTTCGGCGGACAGCTGTGTGCTGGGTCCTTTCAGGCAACAGGAAGGAGTTTTCAGTCACAATTTGTCTAATTTCTCGAGACGACCACATGCTCCAGGTTGATTTATGGCGTCATGTTGAGTCTTCGTCAGAGCTGATGTCCACAACAAGCACTGTGGCTCTTCAGCTGCTAAATTATGAAGCTGTATCAACCTGATTTAGACTGTTTTATCTTCAGAGGGAAGTTCACCACGCTACTGTCAGAGCTTCTGTAAGTCAAAACCATAAATATACAAGTCTCCCCGCTGGCGCGGCGGGCGCTGGAGCTGCTTGATTGATCATCCTAGAGCTGCAAGTCTTTCACTGACCTGACATTTGAAAGAAACTCATGAATTTTTCTCATTTACTTTAGGAAAAAAAAGTCTGGTGAGGTCTTTGTCAACAGGTTTCATTCCCTTTATGGTGAGGAAACTGTTCTGGTTCGGCCACAAAGTTCTAAAAACTACTACAATTATCTAAATCGGCCCACACTTCAGTGAGGGGATAATTGCCGCTAATTTAGTTCATTTAGGCAAAACTCTGTCAATTCGCCCAGTTTCTTGTATCTTGTTTACTTGTAATGTGTAACTTTATAATAGTTCTATGTTCAATGTAGTCTTTGCACAAAATCCCTCTCACAGTTTTAGTACCTTCCAGAATGAGTCATTTCAGGGCTCTGTCGCTTTAAGAAAACAAGCTGGAGTTGGCCACGCCCACCCATCCCCCACTTAGACTGCTATAGGCTGAGAAGCTCTGAAATCTGGGAGGGGCTTGTGAGAGGTGCTTCTATTCTAATTTCCCCGTTTGTGATGTCACACATCCATCTTCCCTTTTGTTAACATTTAACAGACAAAAACCCCAAAGCAGACAGAATAAAGGCTGCTGACCCGAGCTCTGTTTGCTTCTACAATAAAAACTTGCACAACTTCATCTCAGCAAAGTAAACTCTACAGCCCGAACCATCGATGGCTCCCCTCATTGATTCCAGGTTCAGCTCTTGAGCAGTGCAGCAGGTGTCGACTCTTCCACCCTCTGTGCTCAGCACAATCAATGTCATAATGAGGGTTATTATATGATCGAGCGGCAAATTGCTGACATCCATTTCCACGTCTATTCTAAATAGAGTAATGATTGTCATCCGCCTGTTTAAATACGTCTGCTCCACGTGCATCGCTGTAGATGTAAAACCTCACCTTTTACGACATAAATTACAAGTGTTAATAAAATTCATTCCACGTGCAGTTTGTGCAGGATTTATGAGAGTTTCTCTCTAGGTTGTAGTGGTTGTTTAGGAGGCACTCTGACTGGATTAATAAATGTTATCAGGCAGCAGCATTAAAAAATGAACAGATAAACGCAGGAGCATGGCGCTCAGATGGCAGATTGAGCAGAACTTTGGCGCCTCCTGGTGGTCGACAATCGAAGTCACAATGACTGGTTGAAAAGCTGCAAGATTTTTTATTTGAAAGAAAGCAAATAAACTAAAATCAATAAATGATCAAGCATAAACGTGATTTGAATATTTTGTAGTTAAAAGCGTGCAAGTAGGCACAGATCTATGCGTACAGCACAGTCAGAGCCTAACGGGAGCCCAAGCAGTGCTCCTGAAAGCACAAACACCTGCTTGCATGTGCACTGGGACACACTCTGCTGGGCTGTGTGCTTGGCTAGTAGAAAGCCCTGACACCGTTCATTAATCACTATGTTGGGTTTTGATGCCACAGCAGGAATGAAAATGCTGCTCTGACTTTAATAGATATTCTTTACTGCCCTCATCAGCTTCGCCAGAGTTCAGAGCGGGAGGAAGTTCCAGCGCTCAGCCAAGAGGAAGAGCTCTCATTTGCAGAAACTGAAGCAGCTTGAAGAAGAATGGGAGTTGTTTGTGTTGGAAGTGAGTTTAGATGACAGTGGAGTGATGAGTGTTTCTGTGCTTTTCCTGCTCGGTGGTAATGAGACTGACTTAAAGGCTCGCTCACGCATGTTCTAATCACAGGTGCAAACGTTAAATTGTAATTTGTACCCATTTCCTTTTATTGTTCGGGTTTATTTACGTTGTTAGTCGTGCAACATGGGCCATCCTCATTTTTTACACGGACCTCCTTCATTTCTCTGAACTGTTTGGTTCTTATCGCTTAAATGATGAAAAACTAAAAGTTAAAAGTCAAATCAAACAGGAAATAATAGCTGTGGAGTTAATACAAGTCATCCCAAAGTTTTACAGTATTTAGTGAACACAACACCTTCCACCTGCAGGATTTTATTCAGCTTGCTTTCTCCACCAAACCTCCATTCTTCAGTTTTTTCCAGAGTTCCACATTTTATTATTTTAAACTGTTTTATTTTTCTGTAAATTGGGGGAAAAAATGCATTTTAGGTGAAATAAATATTTTACGATACTCCAAACCTGCACGATGACTCCAATCTAAAAAAACAAGAGCAAGATATACTTTAAAAATTATATAGTGTCTAATTTAATAAAAGACCTAAAAGTGCTGATAGGTGGTGTTTATTTGAGATTTTAATGTGCTAGAAATACACCGATGTGGGTGTTGTCCATATCTAGAGGTCGTGTTCAGCCGACGGCCAATCCTGCACTTTTCTCAACCTGAATACATTTGGAACACTGAATTTAACCAATCTTTGATCATTTATTAAGCAGATGTTTTTCATGAATATAAATATTTTAATAACTTCTGCAGCACCGGGCTGCCCGTGGAAGTGTCTGACTTTACATCAGCTCTACTAAAGAGGTACATCAGCTAGGGAGCGGTATTTTACTAAAAAGTGGTAAATGTTGGACCGTTATATTGGTTGGCTGATCAGTTATTTTTTTTCATTTGTAGCAAATTAAAATGCACTGAAAATGGTGAAAAAGGCACAAATGGAAAACAATACTCTGAAACTAAACCTTATTTTAATGCATTATATAAGTTTTCCCAAAACATTCACTCAACAAAAAAAATAAATGAAATGTTTTTGCTCCCAGATTTGAGAACAATATTTGACAGTAACGTGTCTTTCGTGATTTTGTTTCAGCTCTTTGACTTCAGCTCATCAAAATCAAAAACAGAATTTTTTTCTGTGTTTTTGCATCTCAGCAGGTGAAGTTTTAGATGCAGCACTGCAACAATTATAATGGCGACAGTAAGTCCAGGAAAAGCTACAAAAAACCTGCAAAAGCAAAGATGTTTCCTCTTGCTGACCTTAAAACAGGTCCCCCCCCCCCCCCCCCCCAACCCCCGTTCAACTGAAGAAATAAAGACACGACCTTTCCATCCAGTCTTATGAAAACTTTTCTCATACACAAATGTTCTGTTCTCTTCAAAAGAAAACTACTTTCTTTTATCTTCAGATGTTGTCTGAAAACACATCTGACAGCAGTGAGCTGCTGCTGTGAAGAGCCCAGTCCGACTGATCTGCAGCAGGTGCTGGTTCAGCACCGATCTGAACCCGTTTCAGGTTCTGCTCAGCTGTTACGGTACGACACATGTTGCCTTCCGAAGCGTCAGGTAGCCTGTAACGACGTCAGTGGGGAGGAGACGGATGTAGGAGAACTCTTCAGAGGAGGCGAAGCGAAGCTTCGTCTGTGGATCAGTGTAATTCGCCTAAAATAAGCAAAACCATAACATTCATTGTGTGATTTAGAGCTGAACTGAATAAATGTATGCTGTTCTTGCCCAACTCACAGGAAGCCCAGAGATGTCAGAGTACTTCTTTGCTGGCTTTAAGGAGGGAGGAGAGTCGATGTTGTAATCTGTGAATTAAAAGTGATAAAAGTACACATTAAAGCAAAGCAAATATCAAATCAGAACACATTAAATCAGTCAAACTTCTTAAACTATCTACACTAAAGTAAAAAGCAACAATAAAACCCACAGTTGGCATCATTTTGCTTCCAGGGCAGCGTCCGCTCCAAAGCCAGGATCTGTTTGAGGTTCTTCCAGGTCCTGTTCTTCTTGCCCGCTGCTGCTCCTCCGATCCCAGAGTGCTGTCAATGTGGAGAAGAAGGTGAGAAGAGAAGAGCCAACCGCAGGAAGAGGTCTAATCTGATGGATGCCTGCTGGGCTATCACCATGAATGTGTGGTCTTTGAAAGGTGGAGGCTTTGCTGTGGACTCTGAGGAGACCGGACCGCCGTCAGCTGATCCCACTGCCTTCACCTCAGCCGTCGTTTCATTTGCTGTTGCCTGCAGAGATGCGACAGAAAACACGCTGCGCCTTTCAGCATCACGAGATGAGCACGCGCAGCTTGAAGCTTCTTCAGCATATCACTAAAAACACTTAAGAAAGAAAAAACGTTCATTACTAGAATAGATCTAAATCCAGAAGAACGAGTCATTAGATGCCGTGTTTCTCGGTGTGTTCGGCCTCACCTGTATTTGTGTGCTTGGTGTCGCTACCAGCGGTCCTTTCCTCTTCTTGATGCCGCTGCCGGTGCTGCCCCCGGCGGCCTGCTGCCCACCTGAAGCCGCCGGACTACCGGGACGTTTCTTAGGCCGGAAGGCGGCCACGCTGGCAGCTGGCGGCGGAGACTTCACGGTTATGGGGAGCTGAGACGCCATCGGAGCGGAAACAGCAGTAGAAACTGTTCAACCTTCTACCGCTATAGCTAGCATTAGCTTCGCCTGTAAACAGTCTACAACCCGGAAGTAGATTACATACACTTCCGGTTACGTGATCATTCACTAAGTCCCCACAATGCGGGTCTGAAGGCGTATTCGGAAGTTCTGAAATGGCCAGGCTCTTCCAAAGTCAAAGAGACGCACTTTAAATCCCGTCACCAACTTTACCCAGGGGCTGATATCCCGTTGTGTCTTTTGCGACTGTCCTGAAGAATCATTAGATCATTTATGTTTATGTGTCCCGTTTCATTTCAATTTTAAGGTGATATTAAAGATTGGGTGTCTGTTAAAATAGCTAACATTCCCGATCTCAGCATTACCCATGTTTTATATTCCTTTAAGGATCTGGGAAGAAAAGAATCAGACGTAGCGAATATTGTTTTTTTATTTGTTTGTATTTATTTCTTTTTTATCTGTTGCTTGCCAAATGCCACATCCATTGTTGTAAGTGGATAAATGTTGCCCCTTGTTTTGATGATTTTTTGAACGAATTTAAACGTTACTACCCCTCATTGAGACTTCTTCATCTGAACGTGATCAAAAAATGTCTTCTAACATGTTTCTTGTGAATTGAATCTCAAATGCCTCTTTAGCCTTACATTTTATTAAATTAAGTTTGTGAATGCCCCTTATTCTGTTCCCTTATGCTGTTATCCTGTTCTTTGCACAGTGTTTCTGTACCTCTACGAGGTGTTTGTACTTGATTTTGTTCAATAAAAGAAAGGGTCTGAAATTGAGGCCAATGTGGAAATGAAATAAATTGCAGTTCCACCCTCATCCACTAGGGGCTGGTGTCAGAAGCGAGCAAATCCTCATTGACTCCCATGTTAAAAATATTAATTTCACAGCAGAAATAAACATGTTTTGGGTATAATAGATCTAGTTTACACTCATGACAACTCTGAGGGGGGTGAATGTTTTTCTCACTCTTCTGTTTAAGTGTATTAAAAGCCTAAAATTCTGACTAATTAATGAGCATCAGACCCACGTGACCACAGAGCTAGCTCCATGGAAAGGCCTCAGTCTGAGCCTTGGTCTGGCCTGAAAACTGTTCCGTGATTTTTAATCTCTCAACTTAGACCAGGGGTGTCAAACATGCGGCCCGCGGGCCGGATCCGGCCCGCAAGCAGGTTCAATCCGGCCCGTGAGATGGTTGTGTAGACTTTATTTTCATACTTTACAATGTAGAGTGAAAATAAACTTATCATTGTTAGCAAGTTTTCTCTGTATATGAGTATAAATAAAACAAAGCTGCGCTCAAGGCTCACACAAGAACTTGAATCACATCCTGAAGTTGGCCGCCACTCAGGATGTGACTTCTGATATTGATGTGCCGGTGAAAGCTAAAATATGTAAAATAAAATGAGTCAAATATACTTTAAGTGCTGCATGAAACTGATCTTGCCATGTGATCTGTAAGCTCTGAATCACTAAGGAATGTTTTTTTTTTTTATTTGTAGATTATTATTTATTTTTTATTTTTCAAATTTTCAAGTACACCTCAGGTGTTGTACTACACTGTCAGGCTCCAGCCTTGTCTTATACTGATTGTATTAAAACAAAGAAAACAATCCGAAGTTTTTTATTTATTTTTTTTACTGGTCCGGCCCACTTGGTACTAGATTTCCCTCAATGTGGCCCCTGAGCTAAAATGAGTTTGACACCCCTGACTTAGACCATTAGTTGTAGCGTTTGTGCGTTCTTTTTTGGATATTATTTATGCAATTGTTGGACAAAATGACTTGCTGTGGCATTGATTGCACTAATAGAGCATCCAAGGAGTCTCCACTTCATTTTTTTCGGTAAGTAAAATTATATTTATGTATTTTAGGTCACTGCCGAGCTGAGCTTAGATTTTAACATGTACTGTTTAACCATGAAATTTAAATGTAATAGGGTAAAACCCAGTGCATTTAACATAATGCTGCACTTTAGAAAATGGGTTGAAATATAACATGTTGGTGGAGCTGGGTTCCCACTATCGGTATGGTCCCCTGCCCACAGCTCTGATCGCTGCGGCGCTTGTCTGCTGCGCGGCTGCCGGCTTGTGAAGCTCTAAAGAGACCTCTGTGTTCCACCCAAGCCCCCACAATGGAGCTCTAAATTGAGTCAAACCCGGAAGTACCCAAAATTGTAGTCCCCCCCCTCATCCACTAGGGGCTGGTGTCAGAAGCGAGCAAATCCTCATTGACTCCCATGTTAAAAATACCAATTTCACAGCAGAAATAAACATGTTTACAGCCTGGTTCCAAAACATGTTTTTGGTTTAAATGATCTAGTTTACCCTCATGACAACTCTGAGGGGGGTGAATTTTTTCTCACCCTTCTGTTTAAGTTTATTAAAAGCCTAAAATTCTGTATAATTAATGAGCATCAGACCCACGTGACCACCCGGTTCTCCCCTGGCTTCGCGGCTTCTGTTTGATGCGCAGGCTGACGGCTTGTGGAGCTCTGGAATGGAAACCTTTCCACCCTGTTCTCCCCAGCGGCAGCTCTGCACATCTCAGATCGCAGCGGCGCTTGTCTGCTGTGCGGCTGCCGGCTTGTGGAGGTCTCGGAGACCTCTGTGTTCCACCCGGTTTTACCCAGCGGTCAGCCCGGCGTATCTCTGACTCAGAAGCTCTGGTGTTGTGCACAGTTAACTCCGGTTGTAGCTAGGTTGCTACCTCCGTTAGCTTAGCTTCCACCTCCACGTTAGCTTTGGGTTAGCCAGGGTTAGCTTGTAGCTAGTTCGACCGGGTGTCGTCAGTTGATCCCAGCCTTACAGCCCCACCCTCAGCTCCACCTCTCTTCCCTTTTGTGGAATTGTCTGGGTTTGAAGGAACCTGTGACACGGTCAAAATGGCGGTGGTGGCCACCTCCCATTTGGCCTCAAAAACGTGTTATTGGAGCCTATGGAAAGGAGATATCCAGTATATATATCAGTTCATCCAGTTAAAATCCTTTACCTCAGAACCCTCCCCAGTCAAGTCAGGTGTGCCCCAGGGCTCTGTCCTGGGGCCCCTCCTCTTCATAGTATATCTCCTCCCTATCGGCAAAATCTTCCGCAAATTCAATATCCAGTTTCACTGCTTTGCAGATGACACCCAGCTCTACATTTCCAGTAAGCCCAACTCAACTCTCCCACCATCCTCCCTTACACTCTGCCTCTCTGAAATCAAATCATGGTTCACCTCTAATTTCCTCAAACTAAACGGCAATAAAACTGAACTTCTTCTAGTTGGCACTAACTCCACCCTCTCAACATCTGACAGCTTTTCTTTAACTATTGACAGCGCCACAGTCTCCCCCTCCCCTCATGTCAAGAGTCTGGGTGTCATTCTCGACAGCTCACTTTCTTTTCAGGCTCACATTAATAACTTAATTCGGTCAGCATACTTCCATCTACGTTCTATAAACCGTCTCCGTCCCTCACTGACCCCTCACACTGCCGCCATTCTCGTCCACAGCCTCGTCACCTCCCGTATCGACTATTGCAATTCACTTCTTTATGGTCTTCCCAACAAACTCCTTCATAAACTGCAACTGGTCCAGAATTCAGCAGCCCGTATTATCACCAGAACCCCTTCCTTTCACCACATCACGCCGGTTCTCCAGCAGCTTCAGTGGCTCCCAGTTAAATTCAGGTCCATCTTCAAAATTCTCCTCCATACCTTCAAAGCAATCCACAACCTCTCTCCTCCATATATCTCAGACCTTATAAGTATTCACACCAGGGACGAAATTTTGATTTCAGAAGTGGGGGGGACACAGCAGGCTTGTGCGGATTTGGGGTGGGGGTGTTATGTAAAGACCCCTTGACACGTCACGTGCCCATCTCAATAATTTTTCCATCCTCTATATATATATATATCAAAGTTAAAAAATGTACAACTCTATTATTATTTTTATTTATTATCATTATTGAAGTGCAGTTTTGGCTGTTGACAATGGATAGGCCATTGTATTTATTGTTTTGGGTCTTTTTTATTGTTTTTGGTGAAACATTTTCTAACAGGGAGTGAGATTCCTTTTTTATTCAATTTTTGTTTGTTATTTTTATTCATTTAGAAGTTCTGGTTCTGGACATTTCAATGTTAAATGAAGGTTTATTTGTTGCATTTTAAAGGGTGTACTTGCATTATTATGATAT
Organism: Nothobranchius furzeri; assembly: GCF_043380555.1. Taxonomy (NCBI): domain Eukaryota; kingdom Metazoa; phylum Chordata; class Actinopteri; order Cyprinodontiformes; family Nothobranchiidae; genus Nothobranchius; species Nothobranchius furzeri. The sequence goes on along the minus strand of NC_091745.1, from coordinate 79,971,412 downwards.
ATTAACATTATATTAGTGGTTATTTTATTAGTGGTTATTTTGGTCTAGATAATGTTGACAATATCGTTTATCATCAACAATTTGTTGGACAAAATATCGTCCAGCAAAATTTGTTACATTCCCAGGCCTAGTCAAAAGTATAAAAATTATTTATACATAAACGGTCCCTCCTGAGATCTGGCTGTTTGTTCATTTGCTGTGTTAGAGGACATGCTGAACTAATGTTTTACACATGATCATCACCCCAACATTTGAGTGTATAAAAACATATTAAATATGTTTTTTCCCTTAAAAGTGTTTAAACAGTTGTTGCATTTCAACACACAAAAAATAAATGGAAAAAATAAGATAAATCTAATGAAAAGTGTACATCTTTGACATTAAGCTTAAAAAAATCTGTTGACGATGATGATACTGTTCATTTTTCAGAGCTTTTTAATGTGAAAATATACATTGCAATAGATAAGTTTACAATAAAGTTAAATGATAAAAGTTTTGAAGTTACACTTCTACTACTACTAGTAATAATAATTATGATGATAATAGTAATAATAATGAAAAAATAATTATAATAATACGAATAAATTGTGTCTGAGGAGTCAGTTATGTGGAGGAGATGAGTTTGTAAAAGTTAGTTTTGAGTATGTTTGTGAAGGAGGAGGTGAGTCTGAGCTTAATGCAGGGCTGTCACATGTTCCAACTTACGTTCTGACTTTGAAAGAAGTCTCTTATATCCACTTTTCGTTTTCTTGACATGCTGCCTCCTGGCTGTGCCTAACTACCAAAGACTCACAAATGAACACTTATTCAAATGTTATATAATGGAAGCTGAGCTGAGCTCTGATATTACACAGCGTCTAGTTGACGATGTGACTCAGTACCGGTGTTCCCTAGCGGCTCCAAACTAGCAAAACAACGTGAGCACGTTCTGACTGTTTACAACTTGAGTGACAGCAGCAACAGCCAATAATACGTTAGCAAGTATCAGCAGAGCCAATAGATTAGCTTTTGGGCGGGTCTAGTAGGAAACCGGTTTCCGTTTCGGTCCTAGTGCTCAACCAAATCCATTTAATGGAGCGTAACATTGTTTTTGGACGGAAAAAAGTGCAGGGGACCAAAACTGCCTTTTGAAAAAGTGGGGGGGACATGTCCCACCCGTCCCCCCCCAAAATTACGTCCCAGATTCACACCCCATCCCGTTCACTCAGATCTTCCATCCATCTTGCGGTTCCTTCTGCCCGTCTCGCTACCACGGGGAGCAGAGCTTTCAGCCGCTCTGCTCCTCGACTCTGGAACTCACTTCCCCCAGACATCAGGAACGTCGACAGTTTTACCCTTTTCAAAACAAAACTCAAAACACACATGTTTAAATCTGCCTACAACCTCAGATTTTATTGAAATGTTTCTCTCTGTTTTTTCTTCTTTGGGTTTTATTATTGTTTTATTGTATTTTATTACGTGTTTTGTGTAAAGTGACCTTGGGTGTCCTGAAAGGCGCTTTGAAATAAAATGTATTATTATTATTATTATTATTATATTGATGTCGATGGTTCCACCCGTTTCTCCCCAGCGGTCAGCCCGACGTATCTGTGACTCAGAAGCTCCGGTGTTGTACACAGTGAACTCTGGCTGTAGCTAGGTTGCTACCTCTGTTAGCTTAGCTCCTATCTCCACATTAGCTTTGGGTTAGCTTCAGGTTAGCTTGTAGCTACATTAGCTTCAGTTCGACAGGTGTCGTCATTTGATCCCAGCCTTACAGCCCCACCCTCAGCACCACCTCTCTTTCCTTTTATGGAATTACCTGGGCTTGACGGAACCTGTGACACGGTCAAAATGGCGGTGGTGGCCACCTCCCATTTTAACTCAAAAACGTGTTATTGGAGTCTATGGAAACCCATTGTCCATATGTATGTATGTCGATGCTTGTAGTACACAAACATATTTCAAATTTATTATCGGAAGGACATTTTTACAGGTTTCATTTGTTTATTATATTTAATTTGTTTCACAATATTTTATTAATATTTTTACAGTTATAAATTATTTTACATTAATATTTTACCTAAACAAGAAAGAAAAAACAGTAATCTAAGATGAATAAATCTAAGACAAAAGATAAGTCTCGTGCATATTTAACATACAAAAAATATGTATTCATGAAGTTGAACTAAAATGAGGAGCAACGTTCAAATGTAGTACTGATAAGCGATAAAAGTTTGATTTGGTACATTTAACCGTGTGTGTTAACGTTTCTGTCATGTCTGATAAATAATAAATAATGATCTAAAACAACGGAGAGTTGAAATCAACTGAAATCATGGGTAGACTCTTGTTTGTTGACTTGTGCTGCCACCATGTGTTTGTGTAGAGTTATGCAAACAGAAACAAGGTGCTTCTGGTTAAAAGCACCTTCACTCTAAAGTTCACTTGTCACAAGACCCGATAAATAATCAGCTGAGCTAGAAACCAGTCTTCTGTGTGGGTGAATTTATTCTCCTTCAACATATTTTCTGTCAACTCTCACTCCTAAATCCACTCTAGAGGCAGGAAAATAGCCCACAGGTCTACATGGAGAACATGTTGATTTAGATTATAAAACGTTTGAATACTCTGGGTAATAAATTAATATCTCAGTACAAGTTGGGCTGGGCGATATGGCCTCAAATCTATATTGTGATATATTTTTTCCTCTGTTTATAAATGTCAAAATGACGTGCTTTTAAATATCCTCATGTGGCAAATATATGCCACTTGATGCATATAGTCCTCCTCCTCCGCCCACTCCATGCTTGCAGTCACTCCATTCTGTTGTCCCAATGTCAGCAGGGTGCACGTCTAGTGACGTCATGTGTTATCGCGGTATCGCGGTATTGCGATATAGCCAAAAACTCTATCATTACCCAATTTTATATCGTTTCTACCTTATATCATTTATATTGCCCACCCCTAAGAACAAGTATTGTCTGGAATAAAAATGTTCAATACAGGTGAAACTCCAAAAATGAGAATCTGGTGTGAAAGTTCATTCATCATGAATTCAACCTGAAAGGTGAAGCTAATCTATGAGACAGACTCATTCCAGACAAAGCCAGATGTTTCAGCCATGTAATTGCTGTGATTATGGCTTACAGCCGATGAAAACCCCAGATTCACAGTAAAAAGGTTCAATATTCTGAGTCACTGACCAGAATATTCTCTAATCAGCTGATGAAGCTAAATCAACAACCGTGCTGGAGAAACAAAACTACTCCATTGTTGAAATGCAGTTGAGAGCCAGGTAGAATCGCTCTGAGGTCCACACCTTGGACATGCCGGCTCTATGTTAGCGGGTCACTGAGGCAATGTGACCCATTTAGGTTCACTGGTGCATCTGAGCCTCCTTTCACAGATACATCGTCACACTCAAATCACGATGAACTGCTCAGAAACATTTTTGATCCTGTTTTCGAAACAAAATGGAACGCTTTTCTGCATTCACATCTAACGAGAGACCCTTTAAAGACCATGTTCTAGTAGGGATGTAAGAAAATATCCATTCACAGAAATATTCTCATATTTTGTTTTATGATAGTTCATATTTAAAGTGACAATGTGTCGTTTTTACCATCAATCTCTGGAAATATCCATCGAAATGCTGCTGTAAATTAATTAAAAGATGCCCATTAGTTGAAAAACATTGGCAGTTTCACAACATATAACCATAAAACTCTGTTCTAAGATACAAGGAGCGGGTCTAAGGCTGTGTCTGAATTCAGGGTCTGCATCCTTCGTGGGCCGGTTACGTCACAGCGCCGCGACTAGGCCTGTCCCAGTTCGACGACTCCTTCAAATGCGGTCGACGAATTCGGCCTTCTTTTCGCCTGCAAGCAGGATGGGTCCGGTGTATCCTTCAGTGGTTTACATTTCCCAAGATGCCTTGCGGGCCGGACGGCAGAACTTTTAAAAACAATGGCGGACAGTGAAGCGGGAGCTGTCTGAGAGGATTGCGCATAAAAATGTCAGTATAAACTTGAAAACTGTTAGGTTAAGGGCTTTTTGTGACACATGAACGTTATTTTAGTTAGAAATGTTACAGTAAAAGTACTTGTATCGCGGTCTCGGCTCGTATGTTCGGCCGCTCGGTGTCGTACTTCTCCCGCTACGTTTTCCCCTGATTTTAATAGAAGTTTGTATTTTAGGGACAAGAGAAAACCAGGGAATTTATTAAGCTTAGGGCAGAGATGGACCACATGTTCACTGGATCAAAGTGTTCGGCGGCTGTGGCATGGAGGTACAATAACATCTCATATTTTAAGTTTAGTTTTTTCTGCGAAAACATGAAAGGAATAACCCGTTGTCCTCTTTTCTCTTCCTGTTGGTTTCTTACATGTTTGTTAAGACTATTCTGGAGCAAATGGGCATCCAGGAGAAGGTGACAGCGATGACCAGCTTCTGGAGCTGATCAGGGAGGACTTGAGGCTGCAGAGGGAGGCAGAGCTGCAGAGGGCCCAGGAGAGAAGGGAGAATTTTGACAGAAAAAATTGTTAAGAAAGATTAAACATGTACATATAAAAGAAATCTAAATAAAATCAGCTCTGTATTAAACTCTTGAATTTTATTTTTGTTTACAAATGTGAATTGTTTACTAGAGGGTATCCGCTGGGTCTGAAAAGTCTTAAAAGGTGATAAATGGGTTTTGGTCAAATTAAGACCCTTAGAAAGGATTAAAAACTATTATCACATCTTTGCTCAGGCTCAGCTTGTCGAAAGTATTTTCTCTGAATTAGCTCTCCAACAGTCAAGGAAATGATTAAAAATCTGAATAAAACTTCGAGCTCCATCGTTTAAAGTTCCTTCTCCCTTCTGCTCAGCGGTTCCACGGTTGCTAGGCGACGGAACGTTCACCGAGGGAGTGGCGGGAATTCATGAAGGCTAGGCCTGTCCAAATTCACAGCCGTTAACATCCGGCCTACTGGGCCGACGGAGGACCCAGCCCACGTCGGCGGGGTGGGCTGGGTCCTTCGAAGGATGCAGACCCTGAACTGAGACACACTCTAAAGCCGGGCGGACTCTGTGTGACTTTTTCACTCGTAGCACTCAGCTTCAGCTCAAACTGTACGACTTCCTCGCAGGGCAGATCTCACGAGTCATGTGCTCACACTGCACGACCCAGTTCTCGGATGCGGCCTGACTGCTCACACTGTACGTCTGGTAGCAACACGTCAGACTTTTTTGTCTTGCCTGTTGTCCTTCGGGAGTGCTGCAGGAGGACACACAGGGATTTATGAGGGTTGGATGAGGAAAACGAAATAAAGAAAGTAAATCTGTGTTTTGTGATCAGTTTAATTTGACATGAACACGACAAACACGCTTTCTTAACAATCTTTGTGAGTAAAAAAAACGTGTAGAAACAAAAACGAACAGCGTGTGTTATTAGGGAAATAGCGGGGAGCGGCGTTGATGCAGGATTGCGCATGCGCCGTGAGCGGTTCTGATACTTTTTGTGTCGCAGCCGTTCGCAGCGCCGCTTCAACAGTGCGATACCCTCACGAGGGACGAGCAAAATATCAAACACGCCAGAAGTTTGTGCGAGCTCACGATTGCTGATCGGCAGCTGGTCACGTGGTGTTAATCGCCTCTCGTAACCCCCTGTACACTACACGACCGCTCGACGCTAAACTCGCCCCGATCTCGTGGATTCTCGCACGAGTGGAAAATCGGCTCAAAAAAGTGAAAAAGTCGCACAGTGTACGCCCGGCTTAAGTTTCTGGGCGACGCCATATTGGATGCCATGTTTCCTCTCTATGGAAGCCCGTGAGGACAAAACGCATTTACTTATTTGTAACAAATGGTTACAAATCTTTCACCAATAATAAACGTTTTGTTTTACCTCCTCACTCGTTGCCAGTGATGAAAGGGAGTCTGACGTGCTCGTCGCTTTGCTGTAGGCTGTGCTCCCAGGGATTTGACCCTAATGGCCATCCGTTGGTGCGGTCTTACTTGAACACAAAAGGATTTAGGTCTGAACTAACCTCATCGCCATGGAAACTACACACTGTCACTTTAAAAGCAATGTATTGAATCAGTATTGAGAATTTACAGGCAAACATTTACTGTATGTATTTAGTGGTGTGATTCTAACTGTGACTGCTAGTTGGCAGCGGTTCTTACTGCCTACCCGCTGTGTTGTAGATTCTAGGAAGGGTTTCATTCTCAGACTGTAAACATCTGTTTTATTTGAGCATAAAAACAGCTGAAAATCTTTCTTTGACCTGACCTGTGAAACCAAACGTGAAACTGTTTGTGAGCATTTACAACACTGTTCTTGTAAAATTAAACCAACGTACCTGCCACCAGTCTGCAAGCACGGCCTCTGGTTATCCTCTTGGTAAATCAGAGAAAGGATGTCGTACCTTTGAAGGAGCATGTTTGTGTTGTTGTCATTCTGACACGGTTTCTCACACAGACACCTCTGAGGCTGAGCGCCTCTAGCTAATCCATCCATCTTCACCGGCCCTCTTGGGAGGAACCTGTCAGCGTTCATTCAGCAAAAAATCCATGACATCCTGATTCGACAAACTTCATGAGCTTCTGAGGAGGACACCTTAAATCAACTCTGGGTTGGCGAGATGCCACCGTGACGCTCACCAGGAAGCTTTACTGCTCCTCTCGTTTCCTTGAAGGAAAGGATGTTCTTGCTGGGAGGGAATGCTGATTCAGAGAGGGCGGTCTCTCTAAAAGTCTCTTTCATTTTTCAGCGCTGCCACATTGCTGCTGTCACTTATATAAATTAAGTATGCCCAGAGATGCTGCTTAAGTCCTTTTGGACATGTGCATCAATGTTTTATGGGGTAAGTTGCTTCTATGAGCACTGACTCTGAGGAAACTGATGCAACGTTTTCCCAAACACTCTACATCACCTTCCATATTGAACAGACAGGATGTCGAAACCTCAAGATTAAATACGGTTTTGTCCTCAGCTCACCACAATCAGTCTTACAAAGATCCTGTTGCAACAAAAAGCCAAGGGAACCCATTTTTCTTTGTGGAGTTTATTTAAATCACACGCTGATGGATGCCATGAATGGTGGATGGTTGGACCTGAGCCTGGAGCAAATGTCATTGATCTGTGTCAGCAGGTCACTGACTTGTGCTGGATACGTGTCAATATCTGTAATGGGAATGGATAGGGGTGTGTGTGTGTGTGTGTGTGTGTGTGTGTGTGTGTGTGTGTGTGTGTGTGTGTGTGTGTGTGTGTGTACTTGGGATAGCTGACTGTAGTTTGTTTAACACTTTGCATTAATTTGAATAATTTAATGGGTTTTCTTTAGAACAACAGATGTTTGATGAATTTGCAAGAGGCCCTTTGTGCTTAAACCAGTATCAAAACTGGAATTTAAGGGTAAACAGATGAGTAAAGGAAGGAAGGAAGGAAGTGTTGTGTGTTCGTTGTAACTTTTCATCTCATTTAAAGAGCTTTTAATTGTCAGTGTCAGTAAATGACACGAAGTGCTCTTCAAGAGTTTTAAGATGGTCTTTATCTTCCTGTTTGGAACTGAAGCATTTTCCATTTTTCATTCCCAAATCCATCTCCCCCTAATCTCAACAGGTTCATAAATCAAATGGATTTCTTTCTTCCTAAATTTCTACATCCGATTAAACACTTGATGCAATAAAAGTTTCCTTCTTAACCCCAACTCCTTGTTATCTAATGATTTGCCTCATGTCTGAATTTGATTCTTTGCACGTATGGAGACTATAAGGAGGTATGTTCTTTACATATTTTAGCTATCTTTGTTTTTAATTCTTTGTATGTTTTCTTTTTTAATTACCTTGTTTTAATTTGTAATGTCTGTACCTTATAAACACGGGCCCACGGATGGAAACTAGCTTTGCTAAATCTGGTATATTTACGTCTTGTACGTTCATTAATATGCATTGTCCCATTCACATGAATACATTCAAATTCAAACTGTTTCACAGACGTATTTATTTCAAGGTTTCAGCAATATCAACGTGTAAAAATTACACAATGAAATAATCACAAAACTGTCTAATGTCTCATTCGTGTTGGAATTAAGATTACAGTGAAACAGATGAAATTCTCAGCCGGCTATGGAGTTGTTAGTTTATCTCCTTAAAAAAAAGAAAGAGGGATGTAGTCTCTGTTTACAGTCCTCACTCGTCATCTCGAATCATCTCGTGCTGATCTGGAAACAGCCATAACACTCATGGCATAGTAGTGAAATTTGTTTGTTTTGAAAATGGGCTGCAGAACCCAAATTTGACCACAGGTCATCATTCTTACATATTGCACCTTTAACTAAAACCGCAAGTCTTTTGGGGTATTTTCTGAAAAGCATCAGTCTTCAATAGAAAAAGGAATAATGTTATAATGAAAGGGGTTGTCCAAATTCTGTACTACCATGCAAGTGTCAAAGGTGTAAACGTGTTCCTCATAGGCTGTGAGAACCTGATATTTGATCTTTCACCGTGCTGAATCTCACTTCCTGAATCCATTCAGTATGCGCCAGCGTGGACGAGCAGCTCGATGTGCTTTTCATATCTCATCAGGTCACAGCACACAGCTTTCCTTCTGTGCAGGTAACAGCTGTGAGTCAGGTAAATCCGATCCATCTTCTCAGTGGCTTCATTCGCTCTAACAGGAGTTTTTGGCTGTGGTGCAAAAACGAACCAATTTGGTGGCGTAGCTCTTCAAATGTGGACTAAAAGCACATTTTGCACCTCTGTGGTGTTTCCACCCGAGACTGCAGCACCAATAAAAAAACAGACTTCACCATCAGAAGTGAATGAGTCAGTAAATCGGCAGCATTAGAAGAAAATGAAGTCACTGACTCAGGAAGATAGCTCTGCCTCACACCAGTAAGAGTCTAAATATTCCCAAGTGTGTCTCTTATTCTGGTGATAAATCGTAACAAAGAAGGTTACGCCTGCAGTCAAGACATCCAAGTGCTCCCCTGACAGAGCAGGTAATGGTGAGCAATACTGTTGACATCTTATTTAGGGTTTTGCCTTTCCCATTGGCCATAAAATGTTGTACTTTTCTTTGAGATGGGGACAAATGAACCTTTTTTTACTATTACCTCTCATTACGATCCAGTTTTTATCTCCGTCGCCGTAAATGGCGAGCCTTTAGAGTTCCTTTTGGATTGATGGTTTATTTGTAAGCCGGAGCCCATAAAAGTCACGATCCCCAGAATCTACCACAGCTTCCCGCGAGCTTCAGCGGTGCTCTGTGCTTTATTTATACATTCCAGCATAAAAGTGCACCGTGAGGAAAATCTAACTCAACTGCTGCTGTAAAAATTGCATTTTTGTAAAACATGAAAACTGAAGGAAGAAAAAGTAAATGAGAAATAGAAGCTTCAGGTGTTTTTTCAACAGGAGGGACGTCCAGGCGTCCACCTCTCTCTCCCAGCACAGAGGAGCAGTCCATCTTTAAGACGCTGTGAAACATTAATTCAAATAATGCTAAAGGAGTAATAAAGTAGGTTTTAGTAGTAACAGGATTACATTTCCAAGTTTTTCCTTTACCCCCCAAAAAATGTGTTAATTATGCTGATTCCTTTTCTCCTAAGCTCAGAAGCCCATTCACTCATGAACAAAATCAGGTATTTAAAAGTATTGCATGATCACACATTAATAAATATGTACCGCCGCTGGGTAGTGGGATTTACTTCATGCCTGGTCAGAAAAGTGGAAACACTCATTTATCTTTATGGCTTCTTTATTAAAATATACTAGTAAAGTACGTCTTTAAACAGTAAAACTAGAAATCTGTTGTGTTTGTTCGGGTGGTGTCCTTCAGCTTTCTTCTAAACTGCAAATAACTTTCTTGCACCATCTGTTAGTATTTGGCTTTCTCTAACTTTAAATGATTTTCATGCCTCAGGCTGAACCTAAGTGACTCTTCCAGAGGGAATCTAAGTCAGAACACTCACTGCTGCACGTGTCCTGAAGCAAAACCCTGCTGCAGTGCTGTACTACCATTTTAAAAAATGAATCATACAGATCTTTGTTGCATCTTACTTTGAACTGAATATTCGGTTTCAGTTCAGAATGAGATCATAGAAGAGAAAATACTTCTGAAAAACTTTGTTTCACATCAATTCTGAGCGTCAAAATGTTGTAGTTGGATACTTTTATTTTGTTAAACTATTTACGTGTTCAGTTTAGTTGTGTGTGTGTGCATGTGTGTGTGTATGTGTGTGCGTGCATGTGTGTGTGTGTGTGTGTGTGTGTGTGTGTGTGTGTTTAGCCTACTGGCTGGTGTTTTTGACTTTATGATTATTCTATACCGTAATTTTACTCAGTAATAAACTCCTTAAGCACTCGTAGAATGAAAAGCTTAAAACAAATAAAGTTGAGTGAACGTAATAAACAGCTACATCTCCCTAGCGCAGGGAAAATGTTGAACAACTGTAAATAAACTAGTGCAGATCAGACAGATGAACTACATTCCAGCTACCCTCTTGAAAAAATTCAAATCAGAAAAAGTACTTTAGGTAGACAGAGTGGCTCAGAGGATAGGAGTTGGCCCTGTAGTTGATGGGATGCCGGTTCAAACACAGGCTCTGTCCATCATTGTACTCTTGAGCAAGGCACTTCACCCTCCTTGCCTGGATATAGTGGTCAGAGGGGCCGGCAGCGCAGCAGCCTCGCATCCGTCAGGGTGCCTCAGGACAGCTGTAGCTAGTGGAGCTCATCAGTGTTAATGGGTGAATGTAGCATAAAGCACTTTGGAGTCCACTGTTCAGTGCAGGTCATTTACTATTTATTTGCATTTAAATGTGTGCATTTGCAGAAATGAGCTGCATGTTTTGTTCCTGTAGCCCCTGGTGTCATTTCAGAAATTTATGGCATTGTACAAGTTATAACACCTTCACATAAACGACACCTTGTTGTGGCTGGAAGGGAGTTTTCCTCTCCACCATCGCTGCATGCTTGCTTAGTATGAGGATTGCTGAAAAGACTCTGACACTAGTCAGTGACTCGATGCAACCTGCTGGTTCCTTATATAGGAAACTTTTTACTGACTGGCTTAATGACCTGAACTCTACATTGTTTACTTTGTGAAGTGCCTTGAGATGACTTGTGAGCTTTGGCAGTATATAAATAAAGTTAATTAAATGATTTTATTATTGCTGACCTTCAAAACTAATCTCTGTTTCTCTGGACAGAGGCCGTTCATCCAACAGCTATCTACCACAGGTGAGATAGCTTCTATTCACAGCCCGTTTGTACAGACGCAAAGTCTCTCCTATCTAGGACTGATCCGAGTAGATTTGAACGAATCAAATCACGCAGATCTTTGTTTGAAGCGACGCCCAGGTGGTTTTTTGGGAGGACGGGATCAGTGAGGAGTATTTCTTCCGGGTCGGGATGAGCGGAGATGCTGCTGTCTGTCTGCTCTGCACATCAGCAGCAGCCTGTCTCAGTCAGCGGCAGAGGCAGCAGCGCGTCCGCCCAGAGAGGCAGCTCAGAGACGGCTAGTGTGACCAGCAGCGCCTCTGCCGACAGCCACGTTCGCGGTCTCCTCTAACGGATGTATGCTCTGGTGACGCTTTCTGACTCTGGACCGACGGAGCCCGTCTCCTCATGACGCCTCGTTATCAACCCAGCTGGCTTTTGTAAGGGAACTGTTTTACGTCGCCCGCTCGGCGCGCGCCCCTCTCCGCACACCGTTAGCTCGCTAAGCTAACTAGCCCGCTAACTTAGCTGTGATACTTTGCACCCTATCAGCGTCAGTTTTCTGCCTCCTCGTTAGCCTGCGGTGTTTTGCGCCACACTGGCACGTCGAGGAGCCCCGTCACTCCAGGTAAGCCACCAGTAAACGTGAAAATCCGCCTCTCGCTGCTGTTTTTTTCGCCTGCCTGTTGAACCGCTGCTTTGCCTCTGGCCAGAGCGGATCTAACGGTACCTAGCAGCGGCAGCGAGGTCCTTGTTGACAGAAGCAGCCAAGCAACGGGGATGCGATGCGACTCAGCGTTTAACGCTCATTATCACTTCACCACCCAGCTAATGCTCACACTCGGGCTCGTTCTTGTGAACGCACGTTAAACGTTTCATGAAAGGTGACGTTTCGTTTTCTCCATAACTCAGCGGCGTTTCGTCCTTTTGGATGGAAAACCTGTCTAAACACGCGCAGATTTGCGCTGAATGGTTCACTGCCAGGTTAAGATTGCCACACTGGCAGCTTTTCACTGCGGTGAGTTTTCCTGAGGGTTTGTTTAAAGGAGTGAGTGACGGTTATCTACTGTCCCTGCTTTGCCTATGGACCCTTGTCCAAAGTTGAAGTCACGCGCCTTCCCAGGTGGTCATTTACTCCTTATTCTGTGGACATTTGAGCTTTTAGTGTTGTATCTCATCCAGGACAGATGAGCCGCAAACAGGAGTTTAACCTCCGGCTGATGGCTCCTCTGACTCTGGTGTTAGAGGCCAGATTATCCAGCTCAGTTTGACACAGACCGGGGAAACGGTGGCCAGAACACGACTTCTACTTCAACCTCAGATGTTAGACTCTAAAGACTTTAAAATCACATTTGAAGTATTTTAAGGATTTGCTGTGCTTGCATTGGTGTGGAAGGATTGATTACACCTAAGTGAGCATGCATCAACAGTGCTGTAATCATCCCGAGATAAGGCAATTGATCCACTATCAAACCAACAAAAGTCACAATTTCAAAGTCGAGGATAAATGACACGGCTGACAGAAAACAAGTGTATAGCTGTCTGTTCACGTGGCTTTCACACACAATCTGACCTTCATAATGGAGGAGAAGCCATCAGTAACGATAATGGATATCAAAGCTTCAAGCCATCCTCCTAGTGCTCAAACTACCACAGCCTAAATGCTTTGTTCATTTGTATGGAGCTGTTCGTTCGTTCATTCATTCATTTAATTTATAAGTTTTTCATTTAAAACAGTAGCTAGGTACCAGACCTTTCTGCCTCTTGACCACAAAATAAAAGTTAGTTAGTAGTTAGTTAGTTAGAACCATGTTTTGGGAAGTAACTAAACAATGGGGACACTTAAGATGTTCTGCTGCTTACAATGAAATGCCACTAATTATTACAACTGAACAATACAGTTATCAAGCAGCAAAGTTGCGTTAGCTTGTAGCTTTAGCGTTTTCTGCTAACACCATCCAATCTTCACGAGGAATCACTTTCAAAACGTTCCCAGTCTGGATGTCCTGATATGCCTCATTTTTCTGTGGTTTTATTCCAAGAAAACGAGAATAATCCAGAAAACTGCGGGAGGAGTCTAGCCCCTGTTCATCATTAGAAATGCACCGTGCTTTGGAGGAAGGTGGAGCGCTGTCTGGTCTCTGATGTAGAAAACTTCTGACCATGTGACCATAATCAGTTTACAGAACAGCGATAATTACTGATAGTGAACAAAGGTTTCAGTCCAGACAATCACATTTTTATGTTTACTGAAAAGTGTATTCAAGCTCCACCTCTATGGTTGAAGACCAGTAAAGTGAATTCAAGGTTACCTAGGCAGGGGGGCTGCCAGAGATTTTGGGCCCCATGAAAAAATATCAAGTTGGGCCCCCTGGGGGCTCATCCATAGCTGGAGCTGGGGTTCCACCCTCCCAGATTCGAAGGGAGAAAAAAAAACTTTATATTAGTGTTTCAGTTTTGCTTAATTATGTAGGTCTACATGCATTCTTACTTACTTACATCTCATTTTCACCAGCTGTCTCTCATTAAACAGTGAATTTCCTTCAGCAGAATTAGCAATATCACTGCTGAAAAAGCAGGAAATGCACATGCTGAAAGGTGTTAATCTCCTTTTCCCTATTACTCCCTTAAAATGTGTTTATTTATTCTAAAAATTTTATTTGATGATAAAATTCAAATTTGGATATCTAATTAAATTTCCATGTTGTGTCAAAGCTTTACATAACTACATTTTCAGCTGTCTTTCCTCTTGAAATCAAGTATTTCTGTAGTCAAAATAAAGTAGGGACCTCTGAATGAATATACATTTCATAAAGACTAAAAGATTGTTTGTTTAATGTCTTAAATGAGAAAAAATACAGCAAAGTAATGTACTTGTGATTTTTAAACTTAATTTTTTTTATTCAACTTTGAAACTTTTTTGGGCCCCTGACAGCTGTGGGCCCTTACAATCGTCCTAATCTTTCACCGCTTTACGGCACTCCTGTACCTAGGCAACGACTATATCATGTTCTTAGGGCTAAATGGCAGTATTCATCCTTATTGTGTGTTTAGTGTTACCTGTGCATCGATGTTGTGTTGTACCACCTTCATGTCAGGGAACAGGACTGATCTAGAAACTGAATATCTGTGTAGCACCGCTCAAGGATCAGTAATGTGAACGTTTACGATTGTTCTGTTAAGTATCTACAGCACAATGTCAGAGTTTACTGTTCAGGTTGTCTGCTTTGGTCGTACTTTAATTACAGTCTTGCCTCAGAGCGGTAAACTGAATTCAGCCTCATGACTGTCAAGCACCAAAAGGAAATGAATCATGTTCCTTTATTCAAGGCCATCGAGTCTCTACGTGTGTTTCCTGTCTGGTGTGTGTGTGTGTGCTACAGCAGATGTGTCGCTCTGGTTTCATGTCCAGATGTGTGATGATTGATTTGAGACGGTTTTTCCTCTTTACTTGTGACTGATGTAAACTAGCAAAAGTCCGACCTGTACAGAAATAAAAGTCTGTGTCTGTGAACATGCCGCCGTGGTTTTAGTCATTGGTTGTTGGACATTTTGGACGTTGGAAGCAAAGGAGTTAAAGCTGTAAAAAGGAAAATGTCCACTCTGTTTTTGTACGTATTTAGTGTTTGTCATTGAAGGTAGCTGTGGTCCATTTATTGGTCTGGAACAATAGTCCTATTCTGGCCCGTGTCTCCGGAGGGAGGCTACAGCACTCTGCGTTCTCGGCTCACTCTTGTGTGCCAGCAAGACTCGGTTTAGGATTCAGTTTCCACAGCCACCTGGAGCTCCGAGCACAGGAATGTCATTGTTCTTCCTCCCAGACTATGTCCAGATTAGACACTCGTGCAAACACGTACATGCACGTCAACAGAAATGTTGACTTTGCTAATAAGTACTTCATTTATTTAAAAACATGTCTGTGTCGTCCCAGCACTGCAGGACTGAGATCAAGAGCTGCCAACTGATGAAATGTGTTCGCTGTGCCTCTTTTTGATGCTCCAGTCGGTTTCACAGCCTCCACGTGTCAAAATCATTGTTGATTAAACAGAAGGAGAGATCTCTACCCACTCATGTGGCCTTACCAAGCAAAACGTACCGGGAGAAAATCTGTGTCCGCATCTGAATGTGACATTTACAGCTCTGCCAACGCCAAGCTGGAGCTGATAAACCATTGCTGCTACTGCAGAGTCATTTGACGCGAGGCCAAGTGCTGCCTGTATCCTTCCCTATTTCACCGTCAGTTTTATTTAAGTACTTTTGAAGCAACAGAAGGTCAACAGAGAAGTGAAGTTAAGCAAAAGCTGAAACAGAAATTCAAACAAAATTCCAAAACATAAATAAAAATACAACAATGTCCCAAAAGAAAATATTAAAGACATCATTATTTGGCTTAAAAACAGTACTTTGTCTTTACTGGATGGTGTTTTTATGATTTTTTCTTGAGTTTCACATGCGTGCTGAATGCAGAAATAAATGTCTTCAACCCCATTAGCCACAGAAATGGAGAACAATGGTTGGGTCAAAAAAAAGCCTGTCTTGTCCATGTCACAGGGAAAATTAACATGCATGGCCCCGCCCACTTTGCCTCAAAACTGCTGAAGGCTTTTATGGTGTTTACGACCAGGAGAGAGCAGAGCGCATCTCTGGTAGTAGAGGCTAACTGTTAGCAACTCCACAAGATGGCGGAGCACATTCGGGGTTGTGTTATATGTGGAGATAAAAAAATCAACATTGGATTTTTTTTTACTCGAGAAAAAAGTGGATGGAAGCAGTGGAAGAATCGTGCTGCTGTTACCCAATCAGAGGTGACACATTTTCATATCATGAATATTAATTAGAAAGACTCCTAATCCTGTTTTCTGTTGCCCTCTCCCCTGACAAATAGGGCTGCAACAAACGATTATTTGGATAATCGATTAATCGGATGGGGTCTCGACACGATTAATCGATTAATCGGATTACATGGGGAAATTTTTAAAAACTGCTAGGGAAACGTTATTTCTCTCCTTCCTTCACTTTATTAAACACAACATTATTAGAAAACAGTTCAATAGCAGAAAAACAACATGCCATCACCTAAATTGTCTTATAAGGTGTATAGACAGAGACCCTAAGCTACATCTATCTGTGACCTAAAATGCTTGGTCCAAGTTAAACAGCTTAAGGGCAATTCTCATCTGTTTTGTTTGATCTCATCTGTTGACATTTATTTTAAATGTAATTAAACATTGGCTGTGAATTAATCAAAATTGATCACTATTTCCAAAAATGACTGAAAAAATACCAAATAAAACAAAAGTAAATGAATGCCATCCTCCTTGCGATGATGCCCTGGGCAACTGCCATAAAGTCACATCAAGAAATGCTGCTGATCATTCCAATGATCCCAAATAGACTCACATTAGGCCACATGAAAGCAACTGAACCCAAAAATATATTAACCAGTATATAACTGCACTCTCACACAACACGCCTGCAGCAACAGTTAGGACTCCTCCCTCCCTTTTAAAAGCGTTTTTGCTTCTGAGGACATTGTGGTTGTAAAACCACATGCTAGTAGTCTGGCCCCGGTGTGATCAACCAGTTTCTGCGGGAATGTGACGGCGGAACCAGGGCCAGATTAACACTTTGTTGTACCCTGGGCAACAATATTCAAGGGCTCCATCATCACGACCCAAGGATCACCATAATGTGGTCACATACAGAATATTTTACTGTAATATGCAGTAAATATACTCAATACTTGAATGCCTGACAACACGTAACCCGCCCAGAGTAACCTTTGACCCACCTCGTGTGGACTGACCAATGAGGAGAGGGTCTTAACTTGAGGCCCTCTCTTCATTGGTCAGTCTGCATGAGACTGACTCTCAACTGACGTTCAGTCGTAGGCAGCGAAGCGTCTCTGTGCAGTGCAAAAGCCCGGGTGGACAGTTTGTTTAATACAGGGTGATCATATTTCCATTTCCAAACAAGAGGACAGGGGATATGTGCCTATGACGTCACACTATGGCAACGCCACACAAACCATGTTGGGACCCATTTTTTGTAAGAACTAAATTAATATCAGATTCTGCCAATTAAAGGGCTCTAAAACAATTCATATGTAAATATTTTGCATATTTAATGCAAAATCTAATTTTTCTGCTTTAGTGCTGCAACAAGGTTTTATTCATAATAAATTATTATACCTTTTGTTTTACTACAGCATCGGTAAGCTTCCTGTGCACAGATTATTAAGGATGCTTGTTTCAGCTGTGAGATTAGACGATGGGATCAATGATAAAATAAGTTGTCACACACTCCATGGAAACTTTCAGAGAATCCACAAATAGTGGCTTTCAATGGTTTTGTTACTTTTTGCAAGTTTATAAAAGAAGCAGATGAGACAGCATGTCTGATAATTTAGTTTTTCATCTGATAATATTAGAACATGTCAGTAATGTCTGAGGGGCTTTTATAAACACCATGTAACTAACACTACTGGAGAGGGCATGAATTACACAGAGGCTTCTGGGGAGCCCAGTTGGGGGGGGGGGGGGGGGGGGGAAGGCATTTTGCCTTGGCCCCCCAAAATGTCTTGAAACGGCCCTGGGTGTGTGACTGAGTGTTGAAGGTGATCTGAATTGTATCAGATGTATAAATATTACATGTGTATAACTTATTGTTTTTTACTGGTAAAAACGTGTCGTGGAGATAAATCTACCTACATTTTACTTTTCAACACTTTGTTTTGTTTTCTTGTTTTTATTGAACTATTTTCCTGTCCTGTCTGTCTCTCATCTTCCTGCATCTCCTCATAATTCTCCAGAAAATCTGTTGCCTGGATTCTTACCTTTTCACCTCATCAGTTACTTTTGAGCAGATCAAAGGGATCTCCTGACCAAAAAGCGCAGAGCGCGTTTTCGATGCTGCGTGGGGTGAAATCACCACAGCACAGGCGATGAGCTCCGCGCGCTTCAGGCACAAGACAGAAAATAGAGAACATGTGCGGACATGAACGATCGTGTGCTAATTATAGTTTTTTGGTTGCGCCACTTTGAGAATGGACCGTGCACTGGAAGCAGCTGCCTGGATCGCTGCGCAACAATGCGGAACCGGTTTGCAGCAGCGCAAGTCTGCCGGCTCTCCCTCGCACTGATCTGCCGGTACCGGCTCTCCCTCGCGCTGATCTGCGGCTCTCCCTCGCGCTGGGCTCTCCCTCGCGCTGATCTGCCGGTACCGGCTCTCCCTCGCGCTGATCTGCGGCTCTCCCTCGCGCTGGGCTCTCCCTCGCGCTGATCTGCCAGCTGTCCCTCGCGCTGATCTGACTTGCTCTGGTCTGCGTGCAACGGCGGGCGGGAAGGGGGGGGGGGGCGCTTTTGGAAGAGTTGTGCGACACAACGAATCGATGACGCAATTCGTTGCCAACGCTTTTAGTAATCGATTTTCATCGAATTTATCGATTCGTTGTTGCAGCCCTACTGACAAACCTCCACCCCAGAAACGAGCATTCATTCTTACTAGAGACCACAGACTATTTACACTAACCAGTGAGTGAGAGCTTTAAGGTGTTTTAATAATGATAGACATATTTTTAAACTCTCAGACCCATCAACTTTTAAAATAATTAGTTTTGTTTGAAAACTACACTTTAAAACACACACTCTTTGGAAATGTCCACACACTACAGGTTAAAAGTTCAGATTTGTTCACTTAAAGTGACAGGGTGTATTTTTCCTGTTGATGGGGGGCAGTAGATACCTAAATTGTTGCAAGCTAGCAGTATTTTTGTGTTGGAGTAAGACTTCACCAACGATGCCCATTAGGGTCAAAAAGCCCTGTGGACTGCAAACTTCAGCTAATGAACGGGTACATCAGACTCCCTTTCATCACTGGCAGCAAGTGAAGAGGTAAATGTGTAAAACAACAACACTTAAGAATGGTGAAAGTTTTGTAACCGTTTGTTACAAATCGGTAAATGCATTTTGTCCTCATGGGCTCCCGTAGAAGGAAACATGGCGTCTAATATGGTGTCGCCCAGAGACTTAGGCATTCTCCCATGTATTTTAGACCTGATTTTTATGGTTATATGTTACGAAGCCGCCAATATTTTTCAACAACTGGGCATCATTTCATTCGTTTTCAGCAACATTTTGATTGATGTTTCCAGAAATTAATGGTTAAAAACTACACCTTGTCTCTTTAAGCATGTAGAGACAAGTACACACACACTTAAGCAGGAGGAAGTCTCACTCTTTCTGCCACCCAGACTTGTTGTCTTACATCTTTCATCTTTTCAGACCATCTAGGCAACACTTTTTGAAAGCAGCCACTCTGTGAAGAATATAGTCATTTCTGACATCACTGTAATGATGCATGCACAGGACGAGCTCCAAATCTGTGTGCAGCCAATCGTATCCGATAGAAGCCGAACCAGACAAGAGTGCAGTTACTTCTGTGAGCCGACAAGCGTGTGAACGTGAGTACGGTCGAATGACACCGCGCTCACGGGCTTCAGTACCTCGTCAATAGAGACATAACTGTAAATGCACGAGGTTAGCTGAAAAGTACAACGGATGTAGATGAGTTACCCTCAGCTACACAGGTTTAGGATTATTGATCAGTAAACAAAATGCAAAACAATATAATTTCACGTTATCCAGAACCACCAGAACTGTATTGTATTCACACATTTTGTTCCTGCCCTGAAAGGCAAATGAATATGTGTTACGTCACATTTTAGTAGATCAAAACCAAGATGCTGTGATGTTTTAACACTCGTGAATCCAATTTATCTTCTCTTTTTCTTACAAAAGCTTTGATGTCTTGTTTGCTAAGATGCTTACCCTGCTTGTGGTATTATACCAGTTACTCTACCTGGGTAAGCCTGCCAAGATTAAGCGTAGAGCTTCCAGAAGGTCACTCTGGGTGTTTGTTGGTAGATCAGCCGGATCAGATAGTGGAGACTTAGTGGATCTTCAGGGTGAGAAAATGAAAGAAAGCAGTTTTCCTGTGTGAAACGGTGTGAAACCTCGACTACTCCAGAAGAAAAGCATGCTGGTTGAATACAGCAGAGAGAAGTAACTGACCAATGTGTAGTTTTACATTCATAAATACACTTTTTCCATTTGCCACACGGTGTTTGAACCTTTAAATCTGGTACTTCTCTTTCTAAACTCTCTTATTGTCATTTATGTTGTCAGAGGGAGTTTATAATTCAGCAGTAGCTCAACAGGTTGAGCGGGTTGTCCAGCAATCGGAAGGTTGCAGGTTCGATCCCGGCTCCGGCCAGAGAATTCTGCCGTTGTGTCCTTGGGCAAGACACTTAACCCACCTTGCCTGCTGGTGGTGGTTGGAGGGACCGGTGGCGCCTGTGCTCGGCAGCCTCGCCTCTGTCAGTGCGCCCCAGGGCAGCTGTGGCTACATCGTAGCTCATCCCCACCAGTGTGTGAACGTGTGTGTGTGTGAACGTGTGTGTGAATGGATGAATGATACACTGTAGTGTAAAGCGCTTTGGAGTCCTTACTCTGAGAGGCGCTATACAAGTGCGGGTCATTTATCATTTAATTCTGCATTTGGAAGCAGTTTGAGTCCCGTTTTTATAAAAGGTTATTATTAATAATACAGAACATATGTTTCACCGCTGCGTTACTGGATAGGTCACCACGTCTGCTGCCTTGTTCTGAGCCGAGTGTTATAAGAATGAATTGGAATATATATTTTTAAGAACTATATGAATAATGTAATAGACGTTGTTTTGCATTGTGCTAAAGCCAAACCTACTGATAGCTGTAAACTGTCACACTGGTTTTTCTTTTGACCGTTTTAAAGCAAAAAATTGGCTTTTCGCCGTTCTTTTGGCAGACATTAATACAGTGACTTGACACCTGCATTCACAGTAAGCACCACAATGAATGTGCTGCTGAAGTTCTGATGAAGTCGTGCAGAACTGACGGTGCTGGTTTTTAGAATATTATGGGACGAACTGTTGTGAGAGGAGATGTAAAGTTGTTTAAAGATGACAGCAACTTTGTTCTTGGCTGTCCTCGAACAGCTGCTCACCAGTCCTGCAGGATACGTAAGCACTATTTTGTTAAGCTGAGGCTGTTCGGGAAGCAATGTACAGCAGAAAAGAAAACGATTTACAACTTTTACTCAGAAACACTAAAATCGCCCCAAATCACTTTCTTCTACTGGATTGTTCCTGTTTCAGTGTGTGTGTGTGTGTGTGCGTGTGCGTGTGTGCGTGTGCGTGTGTGTGTGTCTTGCTCTAGAGAGGGTCACATTAAGGATAGAATTGCATGGAAGTGGGTCAGCCAGTGCCACCAGGGAGTCCTGTCAGCTCTGACTGGACCCAGCCAAAGGCCAACACAAACACAGAAAACATGGCTGCATTCATGAACGAGCGCATGTGTTCACTACATGTGTGTCCCGTGTATTCCCGGGGGGTGTTAATTGATGATGCACAGATCACATTTTTCAAGCAGCGGTAGGTGTGTGACCTTTGCTTTCTGTAATTCTGTGACCTAACATGATGCTACCTCGTTGCCGTACTTTGACTCCTCATAAAAAGCTTCGGTGGAAGAAACGTCGCCGTCAGGGCAAGAAGAGCAGCAAAGCGAAGCTGTAGCTGAGCGTGCTTTAACCACATTTACAGCCACCACAGATGATTCAAAGCCTGTCACACTCCATGTGTCTCAGCTGGATGGACATCATGTTTCTGCAGGCTCAACGATAAGGAAATAGGATTTAGCTCCGTATTCAGCAGATCTTTGTTCCAACTCCTGGCTGCAGTCTCTTGTTTTCTTCATTGGTTCTTCTCTGAGGAGGACTTAATGGGCTATTTCTGTTCCTCGCCTGGAAGCTTGTGTCCTTCCTTGTGTTTGAATAGAAAAGGCATCATTAGAAGGTAAAAAATGCAGAAAGAGCTTGATATTGGATTGTCACAGCAAGGATCCTTCATGCCTTCTAGCAGGTGTAAGAGGAGTCTGCAGCTCCAAACCAAGTGGCGGAGTTAGAGGATTATGTTAGAGGTGGTGTGTGTGTGCGCGTGTGTTTCTCACAAAGACGTTTAAATTATTTAGAAAGATTTGTATCCAGATCTATATTCAATGTTTAAACCCTGCTGTTTGGCAAGCATTAGGTGTGTTTGCAGTAGTCGTGAACTTGCAGCTAACCTAGAAGTTTCTGTTTGTTCAGTGGAGTTATTACTTTTCTCAGGCCGCTGGGTCCACTTTGCAGGTCTCATCATTATTGTGTTCTGTTGGATTGCAAAGTTTACTCAAATAATTGATTAAAAGGTCCACAATAATTGATCTAGCAGCAACAGTTGGTGAGATAAGTAATTCAGGGGTATCATCTTGGGATTTACTCTCTCGGCTCCCGTTTGTCGCATTAGCAAACAGCAGCCAGCTGTTCTGGTGCTGAGAGCCAACGCCGTGCCGTGCACAACTTAGTAGTCTTCAATAGGAAACACTGAAGAGGAAAAAGAAGAGACAGTTCATCATTCATGAATGTTAAATGATTATAATGTTTAGTCTTTGCTAAGTTTGCCAGCATTACCAAACTCAGTTTCTGGTAGACACAAATCTGAAGTGATCCCAGCCCGGTAGCTTTGAGTTACGTGGTCTTCAGTGTGGCTCCAACTAGGACCTTCTCTGTGAACATGTTCAGCTCAGGTGTCTCCGTGTGTTGCATCTGTTTCTGTCTGAGACACTACCAAACAGGAGGGAAAACCCCTTCCACGCCGCCTGTCGTCAGGAAACGGAAACTGTCCACATCGAGCTGACTGGTGAAGAAACATCTGCATGAAGCACCCGTCTGTGTTCATGTGGGCGTGGAGAAGCACGAGACTGTTAGAAGGTTGTAGGAGAGAACGAATCGTGCCACGATGATCCAGATTATTAGACTTCTCCAAATGTGTTTATGCTTAAGGTATAATCCTACTAATGTAATAGCAATAGCTTTATATAAAGCAATAAGTGAACGTTTAATTATTAAAACACCTTCAACTAAAAATTGCATTAAAGGTTCTAGGGATGCACGTTTCCCAAAATGTCTACTCGGCTATTGACACGCCTGTCAGCGTTTAAGTTTTCATTAAGCTGTACGCTTTATTAAGGCCGTTTTAGGACTTCAGGATCAGCAGAGGAAACATCAGAATAGTAAAAGACGCTTGAACTCCTGTAAAAAGCAGCTTGTTTTATTTTAAGTGTCTCCCATTCAGTCTCAGCATAGAAACTCCCTGCTGCAGATGTCCACATCCAGCTTAGATGACAGTGGCTGAAATGCTGTTTGGACTGGAGTGATGCTACAACCACAGAGACTCATATCCACACACAAACACCACATAACTACAATATAACCGATGTTCAGAAAGTGAGTAGCTTGGAGACTTGTGCATCTTCATCCAAGGTGTGACTGGATTTAAGATTTGGATCCATTAGAGCCTGCTACAGTTATTTGGTATAGCTAAATAGGAGATGGTTGGTGGTAGCGGTACTAAAGGACGCTCCCAGCTGAACATCTCTGCACTTTGTCTTTGTCATAGCGAGCTATCCGTCTAGCTAACCCTGATAAAGTTGCAGTTCGCTCGCATACACGCAGCCATCCATCTCCAGCTCTTATCTGCTGCTGCTCTGAGTGTCTGTGTGCTTGTCTCTCTGAGGACTCTTTGAGTAGAGTTGTTCTGGCTCGGTCACACGGATAGCCCGTATCAACAGTTAGTCCCTAGCTGATGGACTGCAGAACAACACAGCCCTTGTTTTTCTCCGTAAGTGTGGGTGTGTATGCTAACCCTTCAGAAACTGCAATTCTACTAGGTTACAAATGTCCGTCTGCGCTCATGTGACTCCTAAAAGTGTGTGTGTGTGTGTTAGTTATATGTGCTGCAGTGTAATCTGCTGGGGATTTGGGTCAGTGTGGCCAGACCAGAGAGCAGGAGACTGTTGCTGCTGTGTTTCTCAGGAATCACACGCTTCAGTGTTTTTGCTTTAGCTCTACATTGTGTACTGTGTGGCGTTCAAGTCCTCACGCTGTGACTTTTTCAGTCGTGGGTATTCTTTTCACTTCCTGGTCATTTTCAGCTGAAGGAACCAGGGCCGAAGTAGAGAACTGCATGGGAGATAAATTTTCATCCCATAAACTCGACCCAGGTTGAGCCGACTCACCAAGCGTGGATCTCATTTTAAATTTTTCCCATTTTTACTTTAGTGTGTCATCTGAAACAAAATGCTTTGGTCAGTCGTTATTTTATTTTGTCTTTCATGAACGGAGCTAAAGGAGAAGAGTCTTCAGAGACCTAATCAGATCTGTGGGACTTCTCTTTTCTAAGACTAGATTTTCTATCGAGGCTAAATTTAAGAGGATGAGCCCATCAGTCATGCTGGGAGCTCACAGAGGATTTTACCTGAAGTCTTTTTAAGTTCAGGTGATTGCTGAACACTTAGAATACACGATGAACGCTCATTGGAGTTTATGTAGTGTAACAAGGGCTGTGTGGTGACATGGGCCATTGTTCCCATGATGGAGCTGCTTAAATGAAATATTGATACCAGCAGGCCGGCTCGATGTGTGTGTGTGTGTGTGTGTGTGTGTGTGTGTGTGTGTGTGTGTGTGTGTGTGTTTAGATGCTTTCTAGTTATCGAGCGGGCTTTTTGCCACAACCAAACGGCTATCGAGTGTCACTATTTAGACGTATGGTCTCCTAGATCAAACCAATCGAACTGATGCAATATTTGTTTCCCGTTGTGTTTTAATGTTTGCAAGTAAAAAAAGAAACTACAGGCTCAATAGTGCTAATTTAGCTTCGACTGAATGACATAGTGACAGATCACATGATCCCTCAAACGGCCAATAGCAGGTAACTGCTAATAGTGGATGTCTTACTTGTAGGGGCCGTGTCGAATGACTCTGTTCAAACATGCTGTGGTTTTCTCTCTAAACATCAAAATGTTAGCATGATAGGATAAGAAAGTGTTGACTATTACCCCGTAGACCTCCAGCTGTGTTGCTCAAGCGGTTGCATTGCATATTGCAAAGGTAATAAAGGATTTCGCCTAAGCAATAGAAAACAGGCAGTTGAGTTTACAACACAGACCAACGTGTGCTAACACCTCTAACTGTTGCTCTCTAGCTGGAAGCATCTCATATCAACAGATTTAATCTAGAAGGATTAAAGCTACAATTCTGAAAAAGCTAATTAGCTTAAAACATTTTTATACCTCTTAACAACATTTGAATATAGTTCAGACTGAAACCAACCATCGGACCTTCCGGTCTCACAGACCCGCCGCATCTCCCCAGGTCCTCCACTCATCACACACTCACGTATTCAGCACCAGAACACCACCGGAGTGAGAGGATCTCGGCTCAGTAACACCAGAGAAGGAGAAACAGGAGAAACTGCTACCGCTTCAGCTTTAGGACAAACTACCAGAGTCCCAAAGAGAAAAACATCATCTGAAGTCACGGTTAACACTACGTGCTAACCATCGACATATAAATATTGGACAATGGGTTTCCATAGACACCAATACGTTTTTGTGCTAAAATGGGAGGTGGCCACCACCGCCATTTTGACCGTGTCACAGGTTCCGTCAAGCCCAGACAATTCCATAAAAGGGAAGAGAGGTGGAGATGAGGGAGGGGCTGTAAGGCTGGGATCAACTGACGACACCCGGTCGAACTAGCTACAAGCTAACCTGAAGCTAACCCAAAGCTAACGCGGAGGTGGGAGCTAAGCTAACGGAGGTAGCAACCTAGCTACAACCGGAGTTAACTGTGCACAACACCAGAGCTTCTGAGTCAGAGATACGCCGGGCTGACCGCTGGGTAAAACCGGGTGGAAAACATCGGTCTCCCGAGAGCTCCACAAGCCGATAGTGGGAACCCAGCTCCACCAACATGTTATATTTCAACCCATTTTCTAAAGTGCAGCATTATGTTAAATGCACTGGGTTTTACCCTATTACATTTAAATGTCATGGTTAAACAGTACATGTTAAAATCTAAGCTCAGCTCGGCAGTGACCTAAAATACATAAATATAATTTTACTTACCGAAAAGAATGAAGTGGAGACTCCTTGGACGCTCTATTAGCGCAATTAATGCCACAGCAAGTCATTTTGTCCTACAATTGCACAAATAATATCCAAACAAGAACACACAAACACAGAGACGCAAAATCCCGGAGCAGTTTCCAGGCCAGACCGAGGCTCTACTGAGGCCTTTCCCCGGAGCTAGCTCTGTGGTCACGTGGGTCTGATGCTCATTAATTATACAGAATTTTAGGCTTTTAATACACTTAAACAGAAGAGTGAGAAAAACATTCACCCCCTCAGAGTTGTCATGAGTGTAAACTAGATCATTTAAACCTAAAACATGTTCTGGTACCAGGCTGTAAACATGTTTATTTCTGCTGTGAAATTGGTATTTTTAACATGGGAGTCAATGAGGATTTGCTCGCTTCTGACACCAGCCCCTAGTGGATGAGGGGGGAACTGCAATTGTTGGTACTTCCGCGTTGGACTCAATTTTTCACCCGCATTGTGGGGGCTTGGTGCTAACAAGTTATGTCTATGTGGGGCTGGTGATTGTAATCAGAATCAGTCAGTATTATTTTGTGATCAGCTGATCTGAAACTGTGCACCACTGTAGCAAAAGCCTGACATTTCCTCCAGTCTGTCAACTTGCCAACGCCAAGTTCACGCTAGCAAGGTCTGAGGTTTTTCCTTCCAGAGTCAACATTCTCCACAGTTACCGGAAACGGAGAAACATTACATGGAAATCTGCTATGATCAGTTCAAACCCAGAATCGGTGCGTTTCTGGTGTACACGGTTCAGTTCAGGAGTGTTAGACCCACACTACTCGTGAAAAGGAAGATGGCACACTAAACACTGTTGCTAGGAATTCTGTCCTGGAATGGGAATAACGTTGCAGGAAGCTTTAGAGCACACAGCTGGAGGGAGGCGAGCTCCTAAGCCTGATCTTTTTAACACAACTGCTGACCAAAACAGAGCAAACACAAATCCCAAGTCTCCAGATGTCGGAGCGAGTCACGGACAGAGACGGGAACGTTAGGCTAAATCTGGCGTGTGTGTGTGTGTGTGTGTGTGTGGTGCTTGTTAACTGTGGCCTGCTGCTCTGTTTCCTGTGCTCTCTGTAAACAGGAAGTAGATCTCCATCTTTCTGTTGGTTATTCGGTCCTTTCATCTGATCTTTCTGTTCCCTGTCCTCCTTTGCCTTTCCTGTCTGCCTTTACTGTAGTACATACAGTAAATGTACCGACAACAACTCTGCTTCCAGCCAGTGGCATCGTTGTAGAAGGTGTAGAAGAAGACAATCCAATCCAAGATGTCCGATTAATCCAAGAAAAAAGTGGGTTTTGTTTGGTTTCCGTTTTCCTAAAAACAAAACTAAATGGGAAAGATGCTGTTTTTATTTATTTGGTTTAAAGAACATGAATTAGATGTATTCTGTCTGAAGAGTGGAAGTAAATGAGCATTTGCTCCTGACTGTAGTTATTTTAGCCATAAATGAAGATCAAAGAAGAAAAGGAACATCAGAACACATCCACAGAAGGAGTTTCCTGTGTGCCAGGTTAGACTGGAAACAGCTGGTGGGTCTCATCGTGTCAGCTCAGAGTGTGATCCATAAAAGCCGTTTCCATCAGTCGCCCTTCAGGGCCAACACAAACCACCTGAAGCCAGCTATTCTAGCATGTCCCAGGAGGTTTTCGTGTTCTTAAATCACATCTCCTTCAGACGGGAATGAAACCCGAATCCCGCTGCTTCATACATGTTTGCTACCAGCACTATTCCTGGCATTCCTGTTCTTTTACCCTCGGCTTCCCCTGGAAATCTGTCAGAAATGGGGAGCTGTGATTCCAGTTCCCTGAGACAGCGTTGTCCTCTTTTGTTGTCTTTCCTTCTAGTGCCTGTTTTGCATGGATGTGTGTGTGCGCGTGTTCCTTGGGTGTGTGTGTGTGTGTGTGTGTATGTGTGTGCATGCGTGCGCGCGTGTGTGTGTTCCGTGCGTGAGTGTGTGTGCATGCATGCACGTGTGTGTGCGCATGTGTGTGCTTGTGTGTGTGTGCGTGTGTGTGTGTGCATGTGCACATGTGTGGGCAGGCGTGTGTCTGCGTGCGTGCACATGTGTGTGTGCGTGTGTGTGTGCGCGTGTGTGCGTGCGTTTGTTTGTGTGTGTGTGTATGTGCATGTGTGTGTATGTGAATGTGTGTGCGTGTGTGTTTGTGTTTGTGTGTGTGTTTGTATGTGCGTGTGTTTGTTTGTGTGTGTATGTGCGTGTGTGTGTTTGTATGTGCGTGTGTTTGTTTGTGTGTGTATGTGCGTGTGTGTGTTTGTATGTGCGTGTGTTTGTTTGTGTGTGTATGTGCGTGTGTGTTTGTGTGTGTATGTGCGTGTGTGTTTGTGTGTGTATGTGCGTGTGTGTTTGTGTGTGTATGTGCGTGTGTGTTTGTGTGTGTATGTGCGTGCGTGTGTGTGTGTTTGTGTGTGTATGTGCGTGCGTGTGTGTGTGTGTGTGTTTGTATGTGCGTGTGTGTTTGTGTGTGTGTTTGTATGTGCGTGTGTTTGTTTGTGTGTGTATGTGCGTGTGTGTGTGTGTGTTTGTGTGTGTATGTGCGTGTGTGTTTGTGTGTGTATGTGCGTGCGTGCGTGTGTGTGTGTGTTTGTATGTGCGTGTGTTTGTGTGCGTGTGTGCGTGTGTGTGTTTGATTGTGCGTGTGTGTATGTGTGTGTGTGTATGTGCGTGTGTGTGTTTGTATGTGCGTGTGTGTATGTGTGTATGTGTGTGTATGTGCGTGTGTGTATGTGCGTGTGTGTATGTGTGTGTGTGTGTGAAGACATGAGGTGTTTGACGGAGCAAGAGGTTGAGACGATGACTGCCAAGAGGAGGAGGAGTAGAGCCAGTTGGCCCAGCGTTGGCACAGCTCTGTTTGTTGTTGTTTATGCCAAAGATGTCATCGTTGGACTCCCTCTGTTAAAACATAAGTTACACACGGTGTCGTGTAACACACACAGAAACTCTGGCTGGAGGCCAGACACACATGCTCACGCGAATGCAAACACTCGGTACTTATAGATGGTCTTTTCTCTCGTGAGAGTGGAACGGGTTGGTGTAATGCTTGGGCATGGCTGGTTGCCCTTTGGATGTTCACACTAGGCTTGGGGAAACGTGAACGGCTGATTTCACTGTTTATTAGCTTTAGCTCGAGCCACACTACGCTTTAAATTGTCCAGAACAAAAGTTATTTCAAAGTCGCTTAACCCCTTTCCTCGCTTCAAAGAGTTTGTAGGCCTTCGACTTTCTCACACGAGCATAAAGCTTCCTACAAGGTTTTCACGTGGAGAAAAGGGCCTTGTGATTGTGGTGTGGTCATTTGTCAACCAATGAGACCCTCCTCACCTCTGCGTGTGTTTGTCTGCCTCCATCGCTGGCACTTTTGGATTTATGACAGGAACTCAGTCGGCCCACGCCGACTGGAATGAGGCCTATGTAGGAGAAGGACCTAGACTTTCTATATTATTAACGGGGAGTGTAGGTGGGACAGAGGCAGGGGTAGAGTCAGATGTTTGTTGGCTTATTAGTCCACAGCTGGATGCTGCTGAAGGGATCTGAAGTAAAAAGGGAAGAATAAAAATGAAGGACTAATGTGGTATTATTACAGCGGCTGTTAGTCTTCCTGTTAGCAAATCAGGTTCTTGGTGTCAGAGGATTTGTTCAAATAACGACCGTCTTTACACAACTGGTCTTCTTTAGCATCCTAGCAAGGATTAAGTTTAGGATTATAACTAATTTATCTCGGTGATTATTTTCACCCTCACGTTGATGTTTTTCTAAATTCTGCTAAAATTCTTGTTTCATTTGTTCATAAAAATTTAGCAATAAAGCGCTGTTTGCATTAGCAGCAGTAGGTCACAGATGTTTCTCTTTATTACTGGAAATGTACACAAAACATCCTCATTAGCTAAGTAAAGAAAACCAACAAAAACACGTACAGATAGTTTTATCACTCCCATTTTAGAGCCTTTATATGTTTAATCTTTTAAACATGGACGTTTTTTGGGATTCATAGACATCGTTTTATTTGTGAGGAAAACAAAAGCTCTGATTTTGTGTCAGATGAAGTCGTTTTCTCGTTTTTCTCCAACTATTAATCATTTAACAGCCTTCCTGCTGTGAATAACCACTAATCATATATTAAAAATGAAGGTGACATCACACACCACACACTCTTTAGTATTTTTCTATTCTTGTGAACCCCTTTAGCGTTCCAAGGGACCAAACACACTACGCTCATGTGACCAGGAGTTTTTAGGGGTCAAAGGTCTTATAATAAATTTGCTGTGGTTTCTAGTATGTCTTCCATGTAGATGAACGGTAGCTCCTCTATTTTAAGGACATATTACATATCTGTCGGTGGCATTCTTATAGAAACGGGGTTACATTAACTTACCACTATTTTCAGCCTCCATTGTTTAAAGCTGGGGCAAAAATCAGCATGATCTCTACTGCATTTAAAGGTGTGGTTCACTGAAAAACATGTTTTAATGGATATTTCTGATTCTAACAGGCCACTCTGAGAGTTTCATGCAGGCTGAACATGAAGATAGTCTCCTACACCATCTCCTGCAGTAGCTTCTGATAGAAAACAGACGGTGAAACTCTAGGATAGAAAATCCTGACAGATCTACGTCACCCTGTCACTAACATTCATGGACTCACCCATCTGGACTCATGACGGGGAAGGCTGTTGTTGGTTTAGCATCCAGGAAACAGCAGAGAACATCTCAGCTAGTAGAAGCTAACTTTTAGCATGAGCTACCCCACCACACAGCTGAACTCCTCCAGTCACTCCTCCGCCGGGTGTTATTTGTGGAGATAAAACATCAACGTTGCAGAGCAACCAGAGTCAGTGGTAGAGTCGTGTTGTTGTTAGCCAATCAGAGGAGAGATGCCCACATATCAGGAAGATGGACTCCAGATCCTGCCGTCTGAAGCTCAGCTCTGATCCGGCTCACTTCTAGTTCCTGAAACAGGCACACATGGAGACCCCCCACCCCCCAAGTACGACTTACAAGGCGTTCATTCCTACTAGAGACCACTGCAGGTGTATTGATTAAAGGAGTGAACTACATCTTTAAAGGTTTAGGTTGCCACAGCCCCCACCCACCCATCTTTGCACCAGTCTGGTTTCTGCCCCTCCTGCCTGTTGTGTGTTTTGGTGACATGAAGCACTCGTTCAGCACGAGGCGGGTTAACGTCAGAATGAGGACAGGTCTGAAGTGCGGTGTTGTGTACGATTCTGTAGGTTTATTTTGTGACTCGTGGGAATCTGATGAGTATTTATAGAAGCTTTTTCTCATCCTCCTTCCAATTTGCAGACGGATTACATTCCACTCGATGTTCGTGACGGTTTCTGCAGAGAAACGGGAATAAAACAGACAAAATGTTTAAAGAAGGAGACAAAGCAGTGAGGAGGAGATTAGAAATGATGACTCACTGAGGAGGAAGCAGACAGACACCTTTGGTGGCCAGAATCCTTCATAAGCCGATGCATACCTGCACTGCAGCACGCTCTCGTCTCAGTCAATAATGCAGAAGTGTGTGGGCTGGCAGGCAGAGATGTATGCCATGGCTCTTGTAATACAAACGTAACACGCTCCGCCGTTTTCAGCCTGGTGGTTCGGAGTCTCCGTGGACCCGGACGTTGACTCGGCTTTAAACTAGGCCAGAGTCCAGACTGAAGGGCACACATAAGCCTCCAATCATTTTCACTCTCATCTCTGTGGGTTTTCAAAAATAGCAGATTAATCTGGTGAAGTGAGCAGTTCTGGGAACTCATCGTGTGTCCGTCCACAGTTCTGTCTCCCCGTGTCCCGTTTGTCGTCTGTCTGCATTCTTTTTATCCCGTTTCACAGCCGGTGTGTGTTTGATTTGATCTTTGAAGAGATGTGCAACGACTGGCGATGGTGATGAATATAAACAGAAGCTCTGCTAAGCGAGCGGGTCAGGGATGTGTAACCCCATAGAAACAACAAACAAGTCACTGGTGAGAAGGAAGATGTAATGGTGCTGTTTGCAGAGCTGGGGAGCTTGAGACCCGTAACTTGGTGTTAAGGTTTGGATGATATTGCTGCCGTCCGAGTGCCCACGCTCTCAAAGCTTCAGCAGCTTCTCACTAGAAAACTTTATATTAACAAAGAGGAATTAAAGACTTTATGTTTTGCTGCATCTTGACTTGAGCGGCCATCCTGTGTGGATGCTAAACGTTCCATCTTCTCTCTTTCTTTAAGGAGCATGTTTGAGTAACAAACCAAAGAGGAAGTGGGATCTCTGAGGCTCCGCCCCCTCTGCTGGTGGAGCACCCTGCACATCTGACCAGAGAACCTCGAGCTGCTTCAGCAGGTACAGCTGCCGTGTGGAGTCCTACCTGTAGAGCGTTTTCATGTATTATGTACTCATGAGCAAAAATAAGCTTTTTTATTATGACATCTTTATGATGTTGCTTAAGTTGCACAGGTGATGGCGTGTTTATGATTCTAAAGTATATAAACGATGTTTTCTGTATTTTTTTGACGATGAGTTATCGTGAAGCGGCGGTGGCGACGCACCCACGTAACGGCTACCTACACGGGTTATTTAGTGTAACGCTGTAATCCCTGCAGCACAGATATTTGTCTGAGATGTTTTAAATCAAAGAAACGGTGAAATGAGAAGGTTTGCGTCACAGATGAAATAGCACCGTATTGTTGCGGCTGTCAGATGTGGTGCCACCGTATCTCTTCTGTCAGCATCCAACAGCTCTCCGCTCTGTAATTTACATTTGATTTGTCTGCTGACTTTCCCTGCTGGTGCCTTTCATTACACCCCGGCTCATGACAGAGCCAAAGCAAACAAACTTATTAAAGAATATCCTCTAAAGGAGCACGATGCAGTCATCTGGCTAACTGATGTTTAGCATGGCGGTGTAAGTATAAAGATACAGAGAGTATTACCGTGTCACTTGTGTGAAACAACAGACTTTACCTCTAAACAGAACAGTCGGTTTGAAACCGAACCGCTCCCAAATAAATAAAACCTCATTTGGCGTCGTGTTCTTAAAGAACGCTGTCGGAACATTTCTGAAAACTGAAATTCGAGGGTATAAACTGAGACGGTAGTTGAAGAAGAAGCGTGGTTTTGCTAGAACCAAGAGGGTAGAGGACGCAGAAGATGGGCCTGGTCGTACCAGATGACTCACCGTGGCGACGCCTGAAGAGAAAGAAGGTTTTTGCTTGAATTAAACTAAAAAGATGCATATTTCACTCGTTTTATGGAACAGCGCTGAAGAAAGAAATATAAATATATTGCTTTTTAAATAAAAACACACATAATTTATTTTCAGCAGTGTTGCCGTGCTCTGATGTTATAATCTAGTAATGTATCGATGATTACGCTCGGTTATTAACATACGTGTGTGACGTTTATTCAGCACTTGGAAAAATGAGTGATGCTTCTGTTCTTTTAAACAGATTATGTGGTGATTGTGCATTAGTTTGATTACATCAGAATTATTAATGAACCTGTTTCGGTGGCATCTTCATAAGTTAGTTCATCTTTTACAGTGCTCGATGAGCAGCAGAACAAATGATTTCCCACAAACATTCCTTTAGGACTGGTCAGAAAAGAAATCTCTTTAACATTTAATACTCTGAGCGTGTTTCTCCCTTTATGTTTGGGTAAACATCTCCGAAGATGGTTACTGCGGTTGTGGCGAAAACACGAGTGATGTCAGAACCTCCTAAATCCTGTCTGGTTGAGCCGTAGGTGGAAGAAGTAGTGGTGGCTGTAAAGTAAAGCAGCTGTCATACAGATAACGTGCGTGTGTGTGTGTGTGTGTGTGTGTGTGTGTGTGTGTGTGTGTGTGTGTGTGTGTGCGTGTGTGTGTGTGTGTGTGTGTGTGTGTGTGTGTGTGTGTGTGTGTGTGTGTGTGTGTGTGTGTGTGTGTGTGTGTGTGTGTGTGTACTCATCTATACATCAGAGTAAGGACCACTGAGGACATTTTGCTGGTCCTCACTGTGGTACAACGCCACAGAGCCCTACCTTCCAGACTGTTGCACCCACACTTTGGAACGATCTTCCTTCGTCCTCACGTAGTTTTGACAGTCTGGTAAAAAAAAAACAGCTAAAGACCCTTTTATTTAAAGCTGCTTTTACTTAAATCTTTTATTTTCATATTTTTAACTCTAATTAGTAATAATGTTTCATTAGTTTTATGGTATTTCATTGTTAGTGTTAGAGGTTTGGTGTGAGTTAAGTTTTAGTTAAGGTCAGGAGTAGACTGGTTAGGGTTAGGCACAATCCAGTCACCAAAATGAATGGAAATCAATGACGGTCCTCACAACAAGTGTTAGACAAGAATGTGTGTGTGTGTGTGTGTGGACGTGTGCGTGCGTGCGTGCGTGCGTGTGTGTGTTTGCGCGCGTGTGTGTGTGTGTGTGTGTGTATACAGGCAGCTGTGTTCTCTGCAGTCATTAAGGGAACACCAGCTGTGACGGTAATGTGTATTGATTTGGGCCAAATATGCGTTAATGATTGGAGATTGAAGTGTGTAATTCCACTTTGCGTCTGAGCCAAGTTTTGCATCGGGAATCGATTTCAGCGCGGAGTTTTCTCTGCAGTTGGCAGTTTTCTCTATTTCACTGTTAACCCTTTTTACACCAACGTATTATTGGCATAGGCAGCTGTAGAATAATGCTTTATTGGGTCTTTGGACGATTTTTGTTTAAAGACTAATACGTTTTCTAATTTTTACTGCAACTCCTAATCGCGTTCGAGAACCAGAGTATTTCTACTTCGTCAACACAGGATAAGATCCTGGATGGTATTTGGTTTTCCAGGTTTGACTTGTTATGAAGATGTCCCCTTCAGAGATTACAACAATTCACATATTTTTGCATTTAATGTTTAAAGAGCTATATTGGTTCAGTTTATAGGTTTTATTCAAACGTGTCAGCATGTTAAATTTAAAGGTGCAACATGTAAGAATGACGTCTTGTGGTCAAATGTGGGTACTGCAGTGCACTGTTGTAAAGAAAAGGTTACTCTCACTCCCGGTCCGTGGGCCTCATTAATCAACTGTACGTACGCACAGATCTGTGTGTAGGAGCGAATTTATGCACATTTTATTCATCATTGTGTACCTGTGTGTGTGTGTGTGTGTGTGTGTGTGTGTGTGTGTGTGTGTGTGTGTGTGTGTGTGTGTGTGTGTGTGTGTGTGTGTGTGTGTGTGTCAATGTTCCTAAACATAAGAACACTTCAGACCATGTGTAGGAATGATAAATGACCCGCACTTGTATAGCGCCTCTCAGAGTAAGGACTCCAGGCACTTTACGCTACAGTGTACTCGCCTCTCAGTGCGCCCCAGGGCAGCTGTGGCTACATCGTAGCTCATCACCATCAGTGTGTGAATGGATGAATGATACACTGTAGTGTAAAGCTCTTTGGAGTCCTTACTCTGAGAGGTGCTATACAAGTGCAGGTCATCATCATCATCATTCACCCATTCACACACCCATTCACACCCTGGTGGTGATGAGCTACACTGTAGCCACAGCTGTCCTGGGGCGCACTAACAGAGGCGAGGCTGTCGAGCACAGGCGCCACCGGTCCCTCCGACCACCACCAGTGGGTTAGGGGGGTTAGGTGGCTTGCCCAAGGACACAACAGCAGAATTCTCAGTCCGGAGCCGGGATCGAACCTGCTCTGTCATCCACACATGTTCCTCATACACTAATTATTTTATCTAATAAATAAATATTCAGGTGGAAAAGCAGCTAGTTGGTGCTAAAACACTCAACGGGAATCTGACATTGTAGGATGGATTTCCTGTTTTTTGTAATCCACTCTTCCCATTTTTATTATGTTTTTAATCATTTTTATAAAACTAATATTATTTTTTATTTAATTTGATTACATTATATTTTTGTCCTTTTGAAACGCCTCGTGATTTTGCTGGAGATGCGCTAGCTTAAAGATCTATTATTATTATTATTATTATTATTAAGGATTTGTCAGAGCTGCTCTCTGGAGTAAACGTGTTTCCGTGAGCGTAGG